>NC_092868.1:54278808-54326092 GCF_032062135.1 Pyxicephalus adspersus
CTCTCCCTTACCTTATAATTAGACTGTTCTTCATTTATAGATAAAACCCTTCCCTGCCTATACATTTAAGTGAACCTGTAAAGAGAATACCTTGTAGTCTTCAACCTGTACAAAGTACCTTTACTATTTTACCAACCCAACCACCCTTCTGTTGTATACAAACCTTTGTGATTACCTGGCCTTTGATTTTTAATCCAATTAGAATGGAATCCAATCTCAGGTGTGACAGGTATGTTTTATTGTTTGCCCCATATTGTACGGATTCTTTCAGCACAGCTAGAAATAAGTCAATAATCCTAATATCTTTTTAATGTTCCTGATTGTAAACTCCACACAACTTATTGAATAATACACATCTACATTGTTTTGTTTTGTTTTTTTAAATTTGAATCAGAATCACGTCAGAAAATTTATCTTGTTAGCATCTGTAAGTAGATCAAAGGGCATCGGATAGAACCCAGTGTTCTCACCAGCCACTTTTAGCTGGGTGCACCACTCAGCAATTTTCAGTAACCACCCAAAAACAGCCGTGTGGTTACTGAAAAATGTTCAGAAAGTTTGGTCACAAACAGGAGCTGTCACCCGCCTACAATTTCTTCCCACGCAGCTTAAAAAAAATTGTGTGTTGAACACTGGAACCTTAATCTATGAAGTATTCTATACTGTCACCTGGGGCTTATTTAGACCTTACAAAGAAACCAATAAAATCTGAGCAATTCAGGAGAAATGTGCAACAATAAAACACTATAAAAAGACATAAAAGAGCTGTTTGAGGTTTTTGGGAAATGCTATGGAACTATAGTGGGTTGGGCAGCACCTTCCCTCGTATTTCTGCTACCTGCATAACCTATATTCAGTATGACAACTGCAAAAGGCCATCACAGTTTGCGGTGGCAGAGAGTGCACAGAAGTCCTTGTCATAGTGCGCAGTGCTCACAGGAGGGGACAAGATGTGACATTTCACCTCCAGCCAGCTCTATTCCACTGTTTCTCTGTGTGTAATAATTCTCCGTGTTCTGTAAAGTGTTAGCTCTAATTTTCTCTGTGTTTTTGTTTCAGTATGACAGACTTAACCTGATCAAAGTAAGATGTTCTCTCTTTGTTCTCCTCTGAACCGCTGTGTCCTGTCCTCTTTCCTTCCCCCCGGCCCTCGCTCAGTAGAGATCACAGCTAGATAGCGGGTACTGCTGGCCTGTCCTGTCCCATCTCGCCCTCTTTTATGTCCCCAGCATAGATAGAAAGCTTTATTTCTTTTATTTTCTAGTGCTTTTCTCTGTTTTATGATAAATGGGCCTGGCTAGTGTGCAAAAACCCACAGCAACCAGCCATAAACTGCTTTACTAGACTGGCTGGTTACTATGGGTGCATTATCAATGCTTTTCTGTAGTGGGGATATAATGGAATGATTTGATGGTTTTATAGGTATTTTATGTTTTTGCATAGTTTTGGAAGTTGATATCTGTAGACAAATTGCTCTGGTGTAGTTTGGACTGTTCTTCATTTTATTTTTTTTTGTGTTAGCTTTTGCTGCAATACTAATTCTGTTCAGGATTAAATATGACTTAGAAAATATGTGTTTATGTAATATCATTTATCCACTAGACTACATAAGTGATCTATTTATGGTTGTTATATATTTAAAATTGCTGATATAAGGCAAAAAACAAACTTTTAGGCAGCTAAACATGTATTCCACAAAGCACTTATTGACAAAATTTTAAAATGCTCAAAAAATAATAGTTTTTATTGTTCATAATTAAAACAGCAAATACTTGTGTGTATACTTGGTTGGCACAACAGTAAATGTAAAATCTCAGATGAACAGTGCCACTACGCGTTTCGCAAAAACAATGTCTGCTTCATCAGGAGGTTTAGAGAATTTCGTGCTCTCCTGCCCCAAGTTCAGAGCTATAGACTTTTCTTTTTATATGGGCCCCGGATTTCAGGGAGACAGGTCAGACAGCCAAACCATGGAGCTTCATGTATATGAGGCTTTGTATAGCAAGACATGGGGTCCTAGTGGGACAGCTCAGAGCTATCAGAAGATAGTTGAGTTTATTTGGTCTATATGGCCTGTGAATATACAGAGAATTTTGATATACAAAGCTTCAGTTTGGGGATGTGGCAGAGCAGATAATTTGTGTAGCAATAGGGAGCAGCTGTTATTGTGTAAAATTGCTGATATCACATGTGATCATTTTGCATTAGTCACAAAGTATTGCAGGTCCCTGTATCATTGCAGCAGGACATTTCTCAAAGGCGCACATTGATGTGATCAAGAAACACATAAGAAAAGCCTAAGATTCCCTGAGCACTGATCCCTGTAAATTGATTGGTTGTCCTGTATTGTAAATACATAGAACCAATATATACAGTGGATTCAGGAAGAATTCAGACCCTTTCACACCTTTCAATTTTGTTGCAGCCTGATGCTACAATCGTTAATTTTTTTTCTTATTAATCTACAATCATAATTATTACACAGTATTTATATAGCGCAGACATATTGTACAGCGCTGTACAAAGTCCATAGTCATGTCACTAGCTGTCCCTCAAAGGAGCTCACAATCTAATGTCCCTACCATAGTCATATGTCATAAATACAGTCTAAAGTTTTTTTTTTAGGGAAAAGCCAGTTAACCTAACTGCATGTTTTTTGGCATGTGGGAGGAAACCAGGATACCTGGGGGAAACCCATTGGGGAGAACCTGCAAACTCCATGCAGATAGTGTCCTGGCCAGAAAACAAACCTGTGGCCTAGTAAATCGTGCCCTACCCCATAACAACAAAGTGAAAAGAGTTTTAGGCAATTTTGTGAATTTATAAAAAAAAGAAGAAACTGAATTATCCTATTTACAGAAGTTTTTAGACCTTTTGCAACAACACTTCAAATTTAGCTCAGGTTCCTCCCATTTTTCTTAAAGTGGACCTAAACTCAACTTTTTTTACTTTACATAAAAGGGTGGACAATCCTTATATATAAAGTCAAAATTGATTGCTCAGGCATGTGCATAAGGGGCATTTTTTTCACTAAGGGGGAAAAGGGATGCTGATCTCACGCATGACTAACCCCCCTCACCTGGGCTACATCACCCAATCTTGCACCTGCGCAGAAAAACAAAAATGGCGGTGCTTGGTGCTTGCACCGCGCCAGTTCAAAGAAAAATTCCAAAACAGCGCGGGACTGGATCGAGGGAAATTTCAGCACCTTTAAGGGGTCTGCAGGATTAAAGGTAAATATATATATATATATATATATATATATATATATATATATATATAATATATATATTTTTTTTTTTTTACTTTAGTTCCCCTTTAATTACTGCTGAGATGTTTGCACCTTGATTGGCATACAATTAGGGGTAATATAAATTGATTGGACATGATTTGGATAACTCACCTCTCCATAGTTGACAATGCAGAGCAAAAACCATATTGAGGTCAAGAGGAAGGCCTGCAGAGCTCAGAGGTAGGATTGTTACAAAGCACAGATCAGGGATGGATACAAATTATTGTTGCCATAAATATAAATTACAATTGTCTGTAGCATTCCCTGAATTGCTAACATTTTTCTAATATGTTCTTACCTGCCATAGAAAAATGAAAACCTAAATCCAATGGGTTGTTGTGATCCAAAGGGTCATTTTTTTAGGAATAGGAAGCCTTTGCAGAAAAGAGAAACTTTGTTCCATCTCTATAGGCCAGACATTGGAGATTATTCCAAATGTTATACGTAATATCATTTGGCTGCGGGGAGCAGCCTGTGTCACGCCTGCTTGTATGAAAGCAAATTAAACGGCATTTCTGCCTCCTGCCTGGTCTGCATACATCCGATATAAACACATATACCTCCTACACACAATCCTCTGACAGACCACACACACCATACATACATTTTCCATCCATTCATTCATTCATTCTGACTTTGTTGCAGACTGAATCCAATTATTTTATGTAAGTGAATTACTACCCAAGACTCTCCATTTAATTAGGCCACTCAGAGCAGTTCAGGCATCTCATGTCTGCTAACAAATGGAAAATCACGGAGATGATAAAACCTAATCTTTCCACTCACAAAAATTATTTTGGTAACTTCCTCTGTTTCTTCTACTAAAACGTCTATTTATGGTGACCTTAAAAATAGGAATTGGAGCCGGAACTACAATAGATTATAGTTTTACATATTTGGTATTTTGTCTGATAACTTGAAGGTTACTGTGTACATTTCACCCCTTACTCTGTGCAAAGCACAACCTTAATAGACAAGGGATGAATTTAATATGTTTAGTCAGCTTACTAAAATAATAATATTGTTGTTCAGCATGTTAACACTCAGTTTCTATTGTTTGTACACATTGAAGTGGCCATTTTTATATAGCCTGGAATTTCTTTTAGTTTAACTTTTTTACTTTCTTGCAAAAATGCTTAAAAAATGATGTTTGTGTTTTTTACTAAGTCGTGTTCTCCCCAACCCCTTTTAGCCGGGCATACCACCCTGTACTTTTCAGCAACCACCTGGTTGCTTTTGGGTGGTTACTGATAGGGCAGCACAGTGACTCAGTGGTTAGCACTCTGGCCTTTGCAGCGCTAGGTGCCAGATTTTAATTCAAGCCAGGACACGATCTGTATGGAGTTTGCGGGTTCTCCTTGTGTTTGTGTGGGTTTCCTCCGGGTACTCCGGTTTCCTCCTACATTCCAAAAACATGAAGTTAGTTTAATTGTCTGCCACCCAAAAATACTGTAATAATGACATATGATTTAAAGGACAGCTAGTGACATAACTATGGACTTTGTACAGCGCTGCATATTATATTGGCGCTATATAAATACTGTGTAATAATACAAATAATTCAGGAGCTTCCACCCACCTACAATTTCTCCCTGCTGAGCTTAAAAAAATTCTGGGTTGAGCACTACTTAGTATTGATAAAATCCTACAGTTTCCTGGTGGATCTCCCAATTGTTTCATAACAAGGATGATGACATTGTTCCAGGCTGCTATCTTTGTGTTATTTATGAAGATGTATGGAACACAGCAGCCCTGTAAGCTGTCATTATCACCAAGTCACCAGAGACGCACGCTATGCACTAATGCTGACACGTGGTACAGCCATGCTGAAAAGCCTTTTATCCCTTCTTTACTGCTGACCGTATGCATTTTGTGGATTGAAGCAATACTGGAGAGGCTGGCTATAGCAATACCGCCAGCATATTATTATTTTTATTATTAAACAGTATTTATATAGCGCCAACATATTACGCAGCGCTGTACATTGAATAAGGGTTGCAAAAGACAGACAGTGACACAGGAGGAGAGTACTCTGCCCAGAAGAGCTTACAATCTAAGAGTTGGGGAAAGCAAACAAAAACATAAAGTGTACATATTTAATACTTCAAAATTAAAGGGGCACAAATATAAAAAAAATAAAACAGTTACACATTTGTCAATAGAAAAAAGATCATTACATAAACATAGTTCAAAGATCGGCTAGGACATTATCCCCATGGAGTTTGCAGGTTCTCCCCGTGTTTGTGTGGCTTTCCTATGGGTACTCCGGTTTCCTCCCACATTCCAAAAACATGCTGTTAGGTTAATTGGCTACCCCCCAAAACTGACCTTAGACTTTATTAAAGACATATGACTATGGTAGGGACATTAGATTGTGAGCCCCTGACGGACAGCTAGTAACATGACCATGGACTTTGTACAGCGCTGTGTAATATGTTGGCTCTAGATACAAATAATAGCATTTGCACCTGAATCTGGCCTGATATAAACATTATATATTCCCCTGCACAGCAATGTACAATCCCAGCCAGTCAGAGCTCTATCTTTGCAGGGTTCTTGTTAAGCAAGCTCAGAGGAGGGCAGAGTAATGGCACCATCACTGCTGTGTACAAAGGAGAAGTGAGTAGAAAGCAAGGGGTTCTCTTCCAATCATCTGAGCTAATATATACCTAAACAACCAGCTCCACACTCTGCATACGCTCTTCACAGAGGAACCTGCCAAGACTTCCCATACACAATGGGGTAAGAGGTATCTACAACTCATCTTTCTGATCCCTTGACCCAACCAAACGCCCCATAACAGGCCTCCCTGTTTTTTACTTTGGGGAAAACCCTTTATGGGAACTCTGAGCTTCACTGAACTAGCTGCTCCACAGAAAGAGGGGCATTCAGCTGAGTATCTCTGAAAGGACATCCAATCTCTTACGGTATATCACATGAGTGGATTGGTTCAAAACCTCCTCCTATATCCCGTGACGAAGCTTCTTTTTTTTGTGTGAAACGTGTTGGAAAATAGAATCAATTTCAGAAAGAATTCAATCACACTTTTTTTTCACAGACTCTATGATACTTGCTGATGTACTTTCCTTTTTCCTGAATTACATGATTGCCGAGTTGTAATATTCTTTTCAGCATGAAAGGGAATGTTATATATTATTCGGCATGAAAGGGAATGTGAACACTTACAAAGCTTCATTCATAGCACCGATGCTCAGGGATCAAAGTAATAGTATGCTATGCAGCCTGTTCATTCTTCTAACTTGTCCTCAAAGCCAAAGAAGCTGTCGGCACACTGATAATCTGAGATTTAAAATAAAAATATTGTTCCTTACAATTTGTCTGTCTGGAACAATAAAGTTTTTTGTTTTGTTTTTTATAGCTGACTTTTTTAAATCTATGATATTTGGATGACTGTATTCCATATACATTCCATTCCTTCTCTTGTGGCCATCTGTGGGCAATCCTGACAGAATATGAGTGTCAGAGAGGGCCAGAAGCTTGTGAAATAGAAAGTACACCCTCTTTTAATTGTAAGAATTTATGTATCAGGACATTAAAAAAATTGTCCAGTAGCTAGTAGGTCCTCAGGTGTAAACCACACAACAGATTCCAATGTGTCATTATTTATTTAACAACAATGAAACCAAAATGGAAGAGCCATGTGTGAAAAACTAAGTACACCCCAGAATTTAATAGCTTATAGAACCATGGTCAACGCAATGACTGCAGGGTGACCAGGTCCTGTGGCTGCAAAACAGGCCCAAATCATTATTGCTGCACCACCATGCTTTACAGTTGGGAGCTGATGTTTGAGCTCATATGCTTTGTTCAGTTTTGGCTGAACATGGTGCTGTGCATTATTGCCAAACATCCTCGCTTTGGTCTCATTTGTCCAAAGGACATTGTTCCAGAAGGCCTGTGGTGCAGCCATGTTCTTTTCAGAGAGAAAATACTTTCTTCTGGCAACTCTTCCGAACAAGCCATATTTGTTTAGTCTTTATCCAACAGCACTGTCATTAACTTTTTCATTTACCATGCGCAGATGTGTCTAATGTGTTCTGTGAGACTTCTCTGAACATTGCATGGTCTGATCTTGGTATAAATTTGCAAGAATGTCCACTGCAGAGAAGGTTGGCAGATGTCTTGGATGTTTTCCACTTGTGAATAATCTTTTTCACTGTGATGGACTTGTTTGGAAATGGTCCTAAAACCCTTCCCAGATGGGCAGCGATTGGTTTTCTAAGCTCATTGCTGATATATTTCCTCCTTGGCATTGTGCTAACACACACCTGAATGCTCCAGATCAGCAAACTGCCAAACGTCTGCTTTTATGGTGGGGGTTACACTTGCTGATGATCAATTAACCAATGCACTTGATTAGCATTACATGGCTACTACTTACCCTTACCTATGGGAGTGATAAGAGGTTATAATCTCCTCAGTGCTGATATCGGATGAGAACCTGGTGCGTGTACAGCGCTCGTCGTTCATGTATTCGTCTTGGCAGATCCACAAATGATAAACGACAAACAATCGTAATGAAAGTGAATGGGAGAGAGTGCAGCAGGGTGCCGCTCCATCGTTCTCCCCCCTCTCCATAGAGCAGAACGGTGCTGTATGTAGTCTTTTGTCATTGGAAAGGATTTTTAAAGAGAATATTTGCACGTGTGTACGCAAGCCTTTGTTAAATAAATAATGAGTGGGTGTAATATGTCATGTGGTGGTGGTGTTCATCTGAGGTTGTATTAAACATTGAAAGATTCACTAACGTCCTAACACCTTAGAATTGTAAAACCATAGAATTTTAAGCTCTTTGCTTTTTGGACGGACCCATCACCAGTCGTTGCTCAGCAGAACCATTTTCACACCACAGTTTAACTTTACTGAAAATAACGTTTTAAAACTTTTTTTGTGGCAAACTCCTTTTTATTATTTGGCAGCATCATAGACCTTGTCATACACAAAGGAATCACATGTGCATGTAGAGCTGAAAGTAGGAAAACCTAAAATGTGTTTAGATTACTTTATACTCTTATTTTTTATTAAAGTTTTATTATTTTAATATTATTTTATTATAGTTTTATTATTCCTGATTCTATTTTTTTCCTAGTTCGCTCTTGTTTCACCAACAAAATAAATCAAGTGTACACCTTTATAAATTGCACAGTGTGATTTTTATTTGCATGAAAGTAATTTTGTCATTTGTTGAATGAAGGCCTCTAGTTATCAATAATGTGCTGCAGAAGTTAATGAAGTACTTATCTTGCATTTTTTTATAGTCACCCTGCAAATTCCCACAAATACTTGATGGTCCTGTCAATGAAGTCCATCTAATGCAGCTTCCTGTGGTGGTGTTGCAACAATGCTGCACTGCTCCGGAATTCATAGAAGCGTTGTGTGTAGGCTGTGCCTGCTAACAATAGAATGGGAATGAGAAAGTGTTGCAGGAGCATTATCAAGGTTATATATGGCTTTGGCTTTTCAGTCAGCACCTGGCCATACCAAGGCCAACCATTGCTTTTTGGATTGATAGCTCTGTGTTGCTGGAACCCTCAAAATGTAGGCTGCAGTGCCTGGGAGAGGGGAACGTATGAATCAAAAAGTAACTGCATTGGGTATTTTTATAGACTGGAGCCCTAAATATGTTCTTAGTTTTGAATACATTGGGGAATGTTAAAACCTTTGTGTGCCTTCTGCAAACTTTTATTCCCATCTGGTCAAACCTTTGTTAGCAGGGCAAGAAGTGAAGGAATCTTTCTCCAACAGGGCCCCCAATAACCATTAAAACCCAACAAGATTTCCACACCTTCTTTACTGTACAAAATAAACAAAAAGTTTTTGGCTTGACATTCGTTTTAATTATTTCAAACAAAATGTAAATAGTGTTGTCCCCTAATATGATATAATCATATTCCACCACTAGATGGCACCACTGCAGAGGAGTTTACATTGCAGCTCTATCATCACAGCTCCTGCACATGGTGGTAATTGGTGAAAAGTCCCAGTCCTGTATACCATTATGGCTGTGTATTTATATTATTTAGAATGCAGCAAAATAAGCCTCTTATACTTCAGGTAATTCTTCTGAAAACCACCGTTGTTCCTTTTACTTGCACATTGGGAATATGTGAAAAAAATGGTACATCCCTGTTTAGCATTATCAGCATCTGCCATTTATTTAATGCAACTCCCCCTACCTTTTAGATTGTGAGCTCTTTTGGGCAGGGTCCTCTCCTCCTCCTGTGTCACCGTCAGTATCTGCCTGTCATTTGCAACCCCTATTTAATGTTCAGCGCTGCGTAATATGTTAGCGCTATATAAATCCTGTTTAATATTAATAAGGGGCAGACATAATTTCATGCAGCATCTGAAATCGTCTACATTATCCAGGGGCCACATATGGCAGCAACGTCATTAATGGCCCAGCTGTCCTAAACCATCCCTATTGTGATCGGTGTGCGGAGTGCCTTCACAAATGATGTCCAAACTCCAACCACCAAAGATTCTCTGTTGTAAAGAATCCATAGCCCCCCTTACATCAATGTCAGGAGGAGGACGTAAGCTTTTATTGTTGAATGTAAATAAAGTCAGACTCCATCCCATGCATCTATCCGGGGTTATACAGTATACGAGGGGGTGCTGAGAAGTTCCTGGCTTTGCCCCCTTACAAATCATGAGTGTGGGGGCATATGACTAATATCTTAGTATGTAACTGTGCAAATATCAGGTCTTTGCGATTCTTAAAACTGTTTTTTCTTTTAGTGAGAAGCTGTGATGGCAGAGGCAAAAGCAAATTTCACGTCGTTGGAGTTACGGGCCCTCATGAAGTTTTTGTTTCTCCAGGGAAAGTCAGCAAAGGACATTCACATTGAAATGTCACAAACACTGTCCTTCCTACAGCACTGTGATAACCTGGATATCTTGTTTAATACTGGGCATTTCACCGTTAAAGATGAGCCCCTTGACATCTCACGGGTGTTGGGTTTGTTATCACCACTATCCTAGACATGCGCAAGCTTTCAGCGAAGTGGGTGCCGAAATGTTTTAACAGTGATCAGAAGAAGGAACGAGTTGAAGCATCCAAAGCCGTTTTGGCCCATTTTGAAGCTGCACAGGACTTTTTAGCTAGGTCCGTCAGGATGAAACCTGGCTCCACATCTATGATCCTGAAACCAAGGAACAGTCAAAGGAATGGCGCTGCAGCCGGTCCCCGCGGCCGATGAAGTTCAGAACCCAGAAATCAGCCAAAAAAGTCATGGCGTCCGTTTTCTGGGACAAAGACGGTATTCTGTTAGTAGATTACCTACCTCAGGGCTCTAGTATCACCGGACAGTATTATACTAACCTCCTGGACCAGCTGAAGGAGGCAATTAAGACGAAACGCCATGGAAAATTGACCAAAGGGATTTTTTTTTAGAGGACAATGCACCTGCGCACATGTCCAACTTTGTAGCTGCCAAATTGAACACCCTGGGTTTCCAATTGGTCCACCATCCCCCCTGCTCACCTGACCCTGGCCCCTTCGGACTATTATCTGTTCCCGAATTTGAAGAAACACCTGAAGGGGCAACGTTTTGAGGACATTTCTGACGTCAAAGATGCTGCTGAAAGCTGGTTTGCGGCCCAACCAAAGGTGTTATTTCATAACTCTGGCTCCCTTCTTTCTTGGCAAAGCCAGGAACTTCTCAGCACCCCCTCGTATAATGGGCCTGATTTACTAAAGCTCCACAAAACTGGAAGAAAATAAACTATCGTGGGTGAACCTGGGTGGTCCGGCAAACCTGGAATGGATCAGATCAATTATTGATGACATTTGCCAGCTAATAGCAGATGATTCTTAAGAAATCCATTCCAGTTTTGCTGGATCACCCAGGTTCTTCCATTATAGTCTATCTTCTCCAGCCTTGCAGAACTTTAATAAATCAGGCCCAATGCAAACTTTTTTAGTTACCTCTGTGAACCAATACCTACATTCCAGTACAGACTGAAGATAATGTCTATCTGCAGGATTGTGTAATGGAAATGATGATTTCCTAGTAGTCCCAGCATTGCAGCCTGACCTGTCACCTACAGCCATGCACTGGTCAAGGTGACTGCTCCTGCGGGTCTTGCACCGGGTGTCAGCGATGTTTCACAATGAATTCGGTGTACTAATCTGCTTTCTGTATCCATGTTTCATTCTTCCATATCATTGCCCCGTCAGCAAGTTACACAATCCCAGCCATCGATTGGGTGCAGGTTTTGTATTTATATAACATATTATTTGTCACAGGTTAAATGTTAATATTACTCTCTTATAATCTCTTTTCTAAATAGAATAATCCTGCTATATTCTCACACTGTTCTGTATGTCAGCTCAGAGATGTAATAATATTTAACAATTGTAACAAGTCCTATTAATATAGCAACATGGCAGCTAAGTTGTCACACATTGGGCCTGGTTTATTAACCCTCCAGAACTGGAGAGGATAGATGAACCTGGGCTGATTCAGCAAACCTGGAATGGACTTTAAAAAAATGTTTTTCTATTTAGATTTTCCTGTTTTCATTCCTAAACCAAATCCATTACAGGTTTGCTGGATCACTGAGGCTCTCCTATGATAGTCTATCCTCTCCAGTCTTGAAAAGCTTTAATATATCAGGCCCCAAAATACCAAAAGATCCACAAGGTTCAGTAACAGTGACTAATCCTGAAATCAGCACCAAATCTTTTCTTCCCATCCATTTTTTTTATATTTATTATATATATTATTGTATATATTGAATTTTATTATAAGATAAGATATTTCTTTTATGTAGTATTTTTTCATATTATTATTATTAAACAGGATTTATATAGCGCCAACATATTACACAGTCCTGTACATTATATAGGGGTTGCAAATGACAGACAGATACAGACACAGGAGGAGGAGAGGACCCTGCTCCCAAGAGCTTACAATCTAGGAGATATTCCGCTGTGAACAAAGCCATTTTATGTTTTAGAATTCTCCGGTTCATTCACCCCTGAATATTGGGTGCATGGAGATGTGAAAGATGTGCAGAAGGCAGTGCCTGTAGCCAGATGTTGGATAACACATCAGAACAGAATATTTCCTTCGTTTTTCTTTAGAATAAGGGAGACCAGATAACAATACAGAAGAAATTCAAAGAAAAACTCATTTTTAGTTTTTTTTTTTTTTTCTTTAAGATGGGAGTTGCTGTTAATATTTATTTAGAGCCCATTTACATCAATATGTGCACACTGCATGTATACCTGGGTATAAATTGGCCTTTATAGATTCCTTTGGAAGATTATTATTATTATTATTGCACAGTATTTATGTAGCACCGACATATTACGTAGCACTGTACATAGTCCATAGTCATGTGACTAGCTGTCCCTCAATAATATTAATAATACAATTTAGGGGGAAGCCAATTAACCTAACTGCATGTTTTTGGAATGAACAATAAACTTTAGCACATAGATGTGAATCAGGAAAGAACAGGATTCTTTGTTAAATTGTATTTACTTTTCACTTTTTTCTGTGGTACTGGGTAGCTTGGATCTGGATTTTTTTTTTTTTTCAAACATGGTAATGAATTAAAGCCATTGATCATCGCGGGTGCTTCAGATCTGGATTTTTGTTCTTGCAGAGATCATATATCTGACCGCACAGTCTTGGTTTCAAGGCTTGTCACACTTATGTAGGGGCAATCAACCATCACATTAATACCCATCTGTAGCAATCACTATTACAGCTCTATTTAAAATTAATTTTTGAAATTCTTTGTGAATATATTCTATATTCGGTATATTTACAGAACTACACAAAACTACACAAACTACACAAAAAAGTCATTGAAAAACTCTGTGTGATTTCCTTTTATGCTGATGATCAGGACAATCACATTGAAGGCTCATAGTACCTTTATGCTAAAGTTTTAAGAACAAGTTTTGTACCAGTTCTTCAATATTTTGTGCTTTATGGTTACCCAAGAATTTATTGACAACCATGAAATAGCTGTGCCAGGCAGAAGCTTTAGTATCAGTCATGTAACTTATTTATCAGTTTCCGAATCTGGGGTTAATCAAAGATTCCTGCTTTTAATTTTTCAGTACTCAATCCAGGAAAGAATCTACAAATGTATTTAAAGCAATCACCATCCTTGTTCAGAGTTTTAACAAATTGTATTATTCCCAACTTTATGTGTAGTGGAGGGAGAGTGATTTTTTCCTTTGTCAACCATTGGCTCGTTAATGATGTTCGTTGCACCTTTTTCATGTTTTCCCTTGGAGGCCATGTCACTTTTTTCCAGTGATCCTGCTTTGCTCTAATATCCCACAAGCAGATGAAACATGGCTACTTTGTGTATCCACTTTTCTGTCCAAGTAGGAAGTTCACCATTTTTATAGCAACAGATATGGACCTTTGGAGTTCATGATAGCAAAGCTTTTGTAAGACCATTTTGATATTTTCATATTCTTCTTTAAGTTTAGTTGACCAATTGGAATTGATCCATTTCAGTTGCCATTACGCAGTAAAACAGATTTCAAACTTGGAGTGGAACTGTCTATGAAAAGCGGCCAGTCTTCTGCTCGGTATTCTGGTCGTCCCATATGGGCTAGTAGTCCAGGGATGTTACAACAGTACACAAAGTCTCCGTCTTCACTGAAATATGGTCGGAGTGTCACCTCTCTTGTCCTATAAACCGGTATTCTAACTTTCGGTCTCAGACATTTCTTTTCTTCTAGCCTGGATGCTAAAAGTTCTTGTTTTGACAGACTTGGGTGACGTAATAAATCATTGAGCTCTTCTTGGGAGAACTGCTGGTTTGATGAAACACTTCCTTCATATTCACTTCCACTGCTAACTCCTGGATTACACTCCAAACCCTGTATATCCTCCATGTCGGATACAGGAATATCAGGGAGTGTACTGAACACTGGTATGGGAACATCAGCACCATGCGGCACAGGTCGTCCTGCTGATTCCAAATGCGGGTACTGACACTTGTTTTTCTTGTAACGCTTGAAACCTTTTACAATCATAGCACAAGAATGCCAATCATTATGATGATGTTTGGTCTCTCGCCATACCATAGGTACACCAAATTTCAAACTTTTCAGTTTTCCATTTTTCCTCTAACGTAGACACTCTACAAGTTTTGCATACTATATGGGGAGTCCAATACTAATTTTGGTCCCCCAGTTTTATACCAAAATAAGATATGCTTGTTTCACAAATTCTGTAATGTTTCTTCTCTTTTTTTGCTGAGAATATTCACCACAAATATAGCAAAATACATTCGGGTCATTTAAATAACTTCTTGAAGAACTCAAATTCCTGAAAAAAAAGAATATGTATGAATAAAAAAAGGCAAATGAAAGTTTCATGAGAATAATGCTATATTTAGTATATAAAATGCAAAACATTGGTGTAAATAAAGATGGATAATAATATGCTGTGTTTAACATTTGTTATTATTCCTATTCCTGTATCACAAGAACTAGAGCCAATTCAATGAAACTGATGTCATTTCTGGATTCAGCAGACCCAGAATACACTAAAAATATTGAAAAATCTTTGGCAAGTAAATTCTTTTTTTTGGTGAGCTGTGTAATAGATTGTAGAGGCGAGAATCAGGTTATTATTATTATTTAAATGGTGCCAACATATTACTCAGCACTGTACAATAAATAGGGATTGCTAAAATAGGTTCAGCTCATACTATTCTTCTCCCTCCTGATATTGGCTACAGCCTATTTCATAACTAAACTGTACTATAGGAATGATGGGGGGCAGATTTCTAATATGGCCATGGCCAGTAGGGGTGACACTTTTACTGCTATTGTGGCTGTAATAGTATCATTATATTTCATTATATATCACAAGTGCTTAGCATAGGGCTATTTTGCCCACAACCATCATGGCACCCACCAATGACTTTTCATTATCATCATGGCCACATATTCACCCCTTGAGCACAGGCTTGGGGGGGAAACAAAAAGTTCAAATCCAGCCCTGCTGGTGGTTCATGTAATTGCAGTACCATAGTGGTTTGTAAGATTAATAAATAGGCTTTAGTTTGTTTTTTATGAGTTATGAACAGTAATAGGGCATATAGCTATATACTATAATACTGTGTTTATCATATCATGATCAAGTCTGTATCTTTCTTTGTTTTTGTTTGTTATAGAACAGTTTTTTTTATTGGTATCTTCTGTTATCCTCCTAGGGGGAATAAACACCGAACAATTCTCTATTCTTCTCGGCATTCTTGGTTTTTATTATCCACTCTCCTCCTCGGCTTGTCTAGGACATGTTTGTGAGTTGCAGCGACAACTCGTAGCCCATTTCAGCACTCCATCCTAATTGCAGCCTCAGGAACCGGAGCCCCATGATATGGAACGTAATACGCTGAAATAGCCACGCTCAGCCATTTTTGATCAGACCGTCAGCATTAATGGAAGGAGTTCTAATTTCAGAACTTTCATTCTCCCTTTTAAACCTTAACCCTGTAGTGACCAGTGCTGGTATATTTCCAGATCTATCCGTGGGTGGTACTTTAGTTTGATTTATATTGCATGACTTGGGAGCTTGTTATGCCAGCAGTTGCTGTGTGCTTAACCTACTTATTAATTGAGTCTTGCTCATTTGCATTTGGAACAGCACAATGATATGTATATAAATAATGGATCATCCACCAGTCAGAATCAATGGAAATGACTCATTTTGTACATGTAAAGGCAAAATGTATTTTTAGTTTTGGATAAAGTTTGGAAGAAACTCTATGAAATTTTTATTGGTGTCTACATCCCCAAAGAACAGAAGGTGATAAAAAATTCCAATATTTTAGAACACTAGATAAGGCAGAATCTTCCAATAAGGACTTCTGTTTCAGATGGGATTTCCAACAGGATACAGGAAGCAAAAAATATAATAATAATTGTTGGTATTATAATCATTATATAGCGCCAACATATTGCGCAGCGCTGTACAATAAATAGGGGTTGCAAAATACAGATAGTGACACAGGAGGAGGAGAGGACCCTGCCCCAAAGAGCTTACAATTTTAGGAGGTAGGAGAAGTAGCACACAATAAGAGGGGGGATATGGAATGGTGGGTAAGTAGTGAGGGTTTAGGAGACAGAAGAAGATGGGTAGATGAGTTTGAAAAGATGGGTTATAAGGGCTCTTTTAAATGAGCAGAAAGTAGGAGCAAGTCGAATAGGATAAAAACTTCCAGGGAGTTGGGGCAGCTCTAGAAAAGTCTTGGAGCCATGCGTGTGACGAGGTTATGAGCGAGGAAGTCATTAGTAGGTCATTGAAGGAGCGGAGAGCGGCTAGAGGGTACTTTTCAGGACAGAAAGGTAAGTGGAACAAGAACTGTGGAGGGATTTGAAGGCAAAGCACAGGAACTTGGATTTGATTCTAAGGTGAAATGGAAGCCAATGAAGAGAACTACAAAGAGATGCAGCAGAGGAGGAGTGATGGGAAGGCTGTGTATTGGGAACCTTCCCAATACACAGCCAATAGGTGGGGAGGATGAATAAGTCTGGCTGCAGCATTCATAATGGATTGTAGAGAAGAGAGTTATATATAACGTAATAACCTCTTCGGCAATTTTGCTGCACCTGGTCATATGTAAAGTCCCACTTTACAAAATAGGGCAGATGGTTATAGCAGAAAGGGGCATAGGATGTCCCTTCTACAGCAACCCCTTTTACCTGTCTGATTGTGCCGGTGAAATGTGAAAAAGCGATGAGCTGCGAATGTGCAATGTTAGCTTTTCTTGCCAAGGAAATCCAGCAGTCCTGGCTTCCCTTGCATGTGCTGGCGATGAATGAACTCCCGTACATCTGCGCAAATGTTAAGTCATCCCAGCACGGCTAATCAGGATGGCCAAAGAACGTCACTAGGAAGAAGAAGAAAGGAAGATGGCGACGCTGGAATGCAGATAGGTGAGTTGAATGGATTTAGGTAATATTATTATTAATAATAATAAACAGTATTTATATAGCACCAGTATCTTACACAGCCCTGTACACTAAATAGGGATTGCAAATGACAGACAGATACAGACAGTGACACAGGAGGAGGAGAGGACCCTACCCCGAAGAGCTTACAATCTAGGAGGTAGGGGAAGTATCACACAATAAGATTCCGCTTCTATTAAAGCTCTCCATGACTTTAGAAGATCAATGAGGATCCAGCAAACCCAGAAATGATTTCCTAAACATCATTTGTTATTAGTTGGCAAATGTTTTTAGTCCTGGACCAGACTCATTCCAGGTTTGCTGGATTAGCCAGGTTCACCCATAATAGTCTATCTTCAACAGCCTTGGCGAGCTTTAATAAATTAGGGCCGATTACATTGCATTTTAAGCAGATGTTTAGTTGCAAACATTCATCCAGAAGCCATTGAATGGAGTGATTTCTCCATCACTTTCTTAGCTAATGAATAAAGTTAGTTTGTCTTGTTTTCCTTTCACCAACAATTCACTTGTGGGCCGGTAACCAGTGCCTTTGTAAACCCTTGGGCATTTTCCAGATGTCTGTCCAAGCCACAAATACAATCTGGTCTTCTACAAAGTTATATAAACAATCCGAACAAACACACACAGACCACATCTATCTATTACTCCTACAGATGTAAGTGTGCTGATGACCGGAACATTTATTAATGCAGCTCCTTCCTATGTGATGACCGTGCTGGGTATAATGGAGGCTGCAGTCCAGCAGAACATGATTTGCCTTTTTTGCAGTGCTGTGACTTTAATAACATTTTCATGCAGTGTATTTCTATATGACCTAGTTTTTCCATAATCCTTGTTCTTTTCTGTAATCCTTATGATGTTAGTATCTTTAATGAAAAGATGAAATGTTAACATGCTTTCTTTCTCTTTACAGAAGAGCCAGAGCTGGTACAATGTGAGTAAACCTCTATTCCTGTTTTCATCATCTTTATGTGCTTATTAATGTCATGTCTTCAGCTTATCTGCCTAGCTGCATGAATTTCATGTTTACTGCCATTCAAGGAGCAGGTAAGTGCTTCCTCCTGCTGGCCACTTTGCAGTATTGCTCTTCTTAGCTGCACTGGCTGTTTCTAAAAAGGGGCAATTATATGGTTATGGTTGTTTTTTTAGAGGAATTCATATGCGCTGGAATAAATCGGGGTACCGAGGAATATGATTTCATCCATAGTTAAATACCAGTGTCAGGACTAGGGATAAACATTGTGTCATGTTTTACATTCTGCTGGGGCAATTTTCCCATTTCTTGTTGTGTCTGACTTCTGTCACATGAACAACGAATAAGGGGAATCGAGGCAACAATACAAACCAGACCGCACTATCCCTACCCTAAAATACCCTTAATAAACACATTTTCCCACACAGTGCCATTACCTTACATCTTTCCTTTGCTTCCTACCACCACCCCCTTGGATTACAAACCCCTCCATAACCGATCTTTAACAGTTCACTCCTAAATACCCCCTTTCTCCCTTTCCACCGATAGACATTGCTGTTTACTTGTCACATATTCCCAAAAACCCTGCCCACTGTTACCACTCTTGTTCTCACTGCTTCACAATTTACCCTGCCACCACTTCTCAGTTCCTTCTGTCAATATTTTACAGTCTCCACCATCACCACCCCATAATCCTCTGACATCAACCACATTCTGCACTCCTCTTCTGCAACTACTGTCATTTCACTCCATTTCTAGACATGCTACCCACCTTCACACTGTTGCACACTTCTTTTGCACATAATATCCAAAGTCATACCCTCTGCACTGTGCCAAATATAATGCTTACAGCCATACCCTTTGAATGCTTCTTAACCACCTACCCTCCATACTCCTTTCTTTGAACATTCTGGTTACTGCCAAACTCTCTGCACACCTCTTCTGTACATCCTGCCCTGTATCATACCCTCCATTCTCCTTTCCAGAACATTTTGGGTATTTTTTTTACTCTCAGACCACCTCTTCTGTACATCCTGCCCTGTATCATACCCCCTATACTCCTTTCCTGATCATTTTGGGTATTTTTATACTTTCTGCACACCTCTTCTGTACACCCTGCCCTGTATCATACCCCCTATACTCCTTTCCAGAACATTTTGGGTATTTTTATACTCTCTGCACACCTCTTCTGTACATCCTGCCCACTGTTATACCCTCCACACTCCATTCTTGAACATTCTGGTTATTGTTATACTCTCTGCACACTTCTTATGCAGATTCTGCCCTCTGTTACACCCTCTACACATCTTTTCTTTATATACTGCCACCACTGTACCCCCCTGCCCCTCTCCTCTCTTGTATATACCTCTGTCTGTCATTCTCCACAATCTTCCCATGTACGTATAGCCCCTCATCACACCGTTTGCACTCTTCTCCAGATCTGGCATATTAATCGCTTAAAATCGTTTTCCCACTATATTTGTAAGTTCCCCAACCTTGCCCACTCTGTAATGAATATTTTCTAACCTAGGTCAATCTGACCCATCTGACTTGATTGACATTTTTGTAAGAGATTGCAATGAGCAGTAGATCTCATGGAGTCAGTTAATGAATAATATAGATTCTGCAATGCCCCGTGCCTCGTATGATGGTTTTGTTGATTTAGAAATAACAAAAGAAAAAAAACTATTTCTGCTTTGTATGACCATAAAACCCTCCTCATACAATGTTTGGAAGTAGTCTAGGCTGTCCAGGGCTGCATTAGGAGGTGGTGATGAGTGCTTCCAGCAAGCGGAAATGTTCATTACTGCTCAAAATGATTTTCCAAGTTCTCATGGAGCTAAGGAATGTGCCACTTCAGTCTGGCCATAGGACAAAAACAAGTAATTCCTCCACTTTCCTCATTATCAGGGAAACTATAAAGATACAGAGATGGTAGAACAGAGATACATCTATATATAGACACTGGAATAACTCAATGGGAATATCCCAGAAAAACAAAAGCCTCCTTTAGTAAATGTTCAATCTTTGTGTTTATAAAGTACAAAAACCGTGAAAAAAAATAACTGCCCACTCTCTGTTCAGCGTACTCATAATATAAAAACTGCAGTGATAGTGAGCAATATAAAATTACATAATTACTGCTAAATCCACACTAAAGTTGTGCTCAACTGTTTCTATATTAAACATGTACTATATTTCAGATACAACGTTCATAGTCCAGGTCTCCTATTAAGGGTCAGTCCATTGAATATTGATATTTCAGTTGTATGCTGAAGCGTTGAACCCCTTAACAGTTTCCATAACTCTATTGGTAGTATTGCTGTACTGAGATTCCAGGTCTGCATAGTTTTATTTCTCATTATTCCTGCTGGAATTACATTTACTTTACATAGCTGGAGAAGTTCAGATATACACACAGGTCCACCATACACCCCCAACCATCCAACCTTAATAATGACACCGACACCATGCTCTAAAATAGGTGAATGCATAAAACATTTAAATTAGGAAACAACATTCTTAACATCCTAATGCCATAATAATAAGAATAACATAACATACAATATCATTCTTAACTGACCCCCCTCCCACTTAGGTTGCAGGTCCTTGAAGGCATTGACCTATCCCATATTAACTTGGGATCTGTGCCACACTGATATATTGGTTCCCAGCCACATGGGTTCTAATATTGGTTCCCAGCCGCATAACCCCCGGCTCAAGAACAATATCATCTACCAGCAGACTATCCCATCACCGCGAATCAGTGTCCACCCAATGTTAAATCTCCAACACAAGAAGTCCCATACCAGAGATAGTTCCTTGATCACTACATAACATTAATAATTTACTGCCCTTGAGGTCCCCAAATCGCCACCCAAGAAAACCAAGGTAAAGAAGGGCAGAAAGCTGCCTCTAAACCTCTGACCCCCCACTTCCTGTTACTCCCCTATATATTCCTTTTTTTCTGATCACTGCCCCTAATCCCCCCCCCCCCCCCGGCCCCACCAATTACAACATTGATCCTCCCCTGATCCCACTTTTGTTTATATATCTATCTAGGCCTCCTAGATTGTAAGCTGTTCGGGGCAGGGTCCTCTCCTCCTCCTGTGTCATTTTCTGTATCTGTCCGTCAACCCCTGTTTGATGTACAGCACTGCATAATATGTTGGCGCTATATAAATATTTTTTAATATTACCAAAAATAATAATAGGCATGCTTCTGCTTCCTCTCAGTCATGTGGGCCCTCTGCTTAGCTCCTCTTGCTCACTGGCTCCTGGACCTTCTTTATGGCTGCAACTCACAAAATTCAAAAAGTAAAGGAGACCAGGAAGCTAACACAGCCCACCTGGCCCTGCCTAACTAAAGTATAAATAACAAAAATATCCCCTATATACCGATATATCACTTATAAGCATATTGGCCTTCTAAGAGTGTAGAACAGATAAGTGACTGACTGATTTTTTTTTTTTTCACATTCCATAAATATTGCTTATCTTCTGTGCACAGTCCTGAAACTTTGATGGGGCACATGGATATCCCTCCTGACTGTAATATATATATATATATATATATATATATATATATATATATATATATATATATATATATATATAATATGTGTGTATCTTTAAAAGGAAATCTGAATTATAATACTGTTTGAAAATCTTATAAGGTCATATGCAAGAAAGTTCCACTTTAACCAATCTGATTTCCCCTTCGGGATGATGTGATGTTCTTTGCTGATTGTTGTCTCCTAAATCATAGAGGGTTTGAGAGCCTCCTTTGCTGTGTATGTGATTTTCCTATAAATGGTCATTTTTTTGCACTTTTGCAGGGTCAGAAACCATCCCAACAATTCATAGTCTGCAGGGAAAAAGAGTTGTTCATCCATTGTATTGCATTACTATGGGCTGATTTAGCTACCCCTCTACCCTCCATAATAAGTTCTATGCATAGAGGCTGGAGCTAAAAAAATAACAAAGTATAAATATTTACCTAGGTCTTTTGTTTTTGCATTAATTCTGTGACTAGTTAACTCACAATAATTACGAATATATCTTTATCTATAGTAACTGTGTTTATTGTGTATAACAG
Organism: Pyxicephalus adspersus; assembly: GCF_032062135.1. NCBI lineage: Eukaryota > Metazoa > Chordata > Amphibia > Anura > Pyxicephalidae > Pyxicephalus > Pyxicephalus adspersus. The sequence continues at coordinate 54,301,157 of NC_092868.1, forward strand.
ATTTAGGACCTTTTTCTGTAAACATTTCAATGTTATGTCCTCTCTTGCTTCCAAATCAATCTTTTCTTTGGTTGATATCCAGGGGTGTAGCTCCACTGTCACTCCCTACATTCTGCAGATAAACAGAGGAAGGATAGTCCAGATCATGTGCTTTAGATTGTGAGACACATTGCACATTGTTTATTTTTTTCATACCTAGACAAGCCATTGAAATATTAAAGCTACATCTATATTTGTTAAAGCTGCTTTTTCATGCCTGACCTGTCAGTAGACATTACAGATGTAGCTAATCTTGTCAGCTCTGTACAGTTGATTAGTATGATTAGTATTTCTCTATACAGCTGAGGAAGCCAAATAGGTCGAAACGTGTTGGGTCATGAGATGTTTTCTAAATGGATTAAAAAATATAAGGATCTCCGTACAGTTAAGATATCCACACCCTATGATGATACAATGTGTGGTGGACAATAACTATCAATATCTGTATATATTCTACACTGTTAGTTGTTCTACATTTAAAATAATATACAAACCAGTTTCATACCAGTCTAAAAACCCTTTATTGTTCCTCTTTTATTTTTCAATTTATCTTTTAATGTATAACTTTGTCAGCGCATTTAAACAATTTTCAAATACAGATGTTTGAAGTGTCTGAATTCTGTGAAATCTAAGCCTAAGTGTCCACAAATTAAGGTGAAGAGCTGAGTCAGATCAGCCACTTAGTGCTTAACCATAACCCTTTCATGCAGTTTACATCAGAATATTCTCATATTTCCCATTCACACAATATTGCTTTACATCAGCAGAGTTTTTAAGGTCACAACACTTTCTGTGCCCATAACATCATAAATGACAGACGCGATGGTTAGGCAAAGTGATAAAAAAAGCTGCTTTGTGACAAATCTATAATTAATAGAATGCAGGACATCTCGGGGTAGAGATGTTTAGGTATTCTGTGTGAATACAGAATGAACACATTGTCTGTCTAAGTACTGGCTACAAACCAAGCCCAGAATTCCTGCATGTTATTTAATGAGCAGCAGTGATCCCCTTCCATACACACCCTTATCTGTCCCTGTGTTTTCCTCTGACCCAGTTCAGTATTCTGTGCATTTATCTCCATCTGTGAGATGAGATATTCCAGGCCTGTCTGGGTATACGGCCAGTAAGTCTCTGGTAAGGGTTGTCATACTAGTCCTTGTTGGTCTGTATGCCTCATCCTATATAAATATACAGTAACTGCTTTGGGCAAATCCGTGCATTGAGTACAGTAAACAAAGCATGACGTATGGTAATCGTAACTGTATTGAATGTAGGACGGATGCTTGGCACAGCACCAGACTGGCCAAAAAGTTTACCATAGGATAAGTCAAAATAAAGAAAGGGAAAGTGTTTTTTTTTTTTTCTTTTTGGCACACAAAATAACTGTATTTCAACACTTGATGTACAAATCATACATAAATAATGATAAATTACACAGACTTTGTCCGAAATCCCCATAGTTTTATGGGATTTTAGGTACTGGGTACTAAATAAAGTTTGACTGACAATTGGTATTAGTGAATATAAATGAAGAGAATTTACATATTTCTTTCATCCTAAACCCACATTTTTTCACGGGGCTTCTAGGGACTCTTAAACCCACGATTGTCAGTTGAACTTTATTTCGTGCCCAGTCCCTAAATGCCCATGAAACTATGTGGATTTGGGACAAAATCTATGTATTCTATACAAAAGAGAGAGAGCTTTTTGTGGTAAATAAATTACAGAGCTTACTGATTGTTTTACACAAAATATATGTGTAATTTATTATTATTTATGTATGTTTTGTACAACAAGTATTGAAATACAGTTGCTTTTCTGTGCCAAAGAAAACACTTTCTCTTTTTCCATTTTGACTTTATTAATATCCCAAAGGAGTTTGGCATCTCTGTGGCATCAAAATCTGTGGCATCAACCTTTATATTATATTATTTATATTATATTATATATTATATATATATATATAATTAGTTGCTTGTTAGTTCTCAATATCCCCTGAAGAAGCCCAGTAGGGCGAAACGCATCAGGCTTTGAGACTCACTATTTCTCTACAAACGCTGTCCAGTACGATATCCCTTATGGTTATATGAACTTTATGAAAACCTATACTACTAAGAAGTGTCATGTATAGTACTTAGTCTCAAGTAAACTCCACAAAGTTTGTTCAAGGGCTGAGACTTATATCTTATGTACTCTCATTAATATTGTATTTCTCTATGTTTGGTGTATAATATACTCAGTATTTATCAATACAAAATTTGCACAAACAATCCCATTTTTCCTTCCTTTATTATATTGCAGTCTTTTCCAGAAGAGAAAAAAAAATATTTTGCATGTGTCACTTGGGCACTGTGGATTCTGAAGATTGCTTTATTGAAACTTAGGGTTTAATTTTAACAACCCATTTTTAACAAACCCATAACAATGAAATGTCGGCTGATTTCTCATTTCCTGATATGGGTTACAGAGCTCTGATTTGTTACACAATAATATAATAAAATACCAATCTGCAGTAAAATGATGTGCAGCAGAGGAGCAATACCTGCGAAATGACACAAAGTAAAACAAGTGATGTGATTTGTGACTTTGTCTGTTCTTCTATGCTGGAATTGTCCTACCTTGTGGTTGTTACTGCATGTTGTCATGTCTTCTTTTTTCTCTTCCTCAGCATGAGCGGCAACACATCCGCAGAGTAAGAACCCTGATACTGCTCCTCTTGTTAGCACAAACTGCTTTTAGCATTCTAGTCCTTTGGAGCATTATTGTCCTCTGAATACTTCTCCTACGCTTTCCCTATATCTGCTTTACTATATCTAGCAATCCTTTGCATTTTATATTTTATAAAAGGGCAAGTAGACCTAATGCACAAACGAAATATCACATTTATAGATACAAATGGAATGGTTTCAGGGGGAGCCCAATTCTGTCTTTGTGACTAGTAATGTTATTGCCCCCAATTTTGGTTCCCTTTCACACTTTGTATATTAAATTAACCCCCTTAAAATATCAATTATTTCTTTAGGAAAGGTCAATATTAAAAGCTGATTCCGTACACTAAAAGGGAGGTGTTTTTTGGGACAATATTGGTTTCCAGGGACAAGATATTTGCCATAGGCACACTGAGCAATTGTTTATCCTGAGGATATTGGGGATCATTGCCTTTGTGGGGGAGATGTTTTCCTTCGCTCAGTTACCGGCTTATGAATAGAAATGACTTAAAGTGTATGTAAAGGTATTACCCTGTCCAGACAGAAAGTGAGGGAACTCTTAGCAACACCAATAGACAAATCTGGCCCAGTTGAAGATTTATACCTCACTTCCTTTTATCTGCTAAAAGGTAGATAGTTTGAAATCTCTCCTATAAAAGCCCTGGATGGCAGCAAACACTTTATCCTTCCAAACTCTATCCAAAAACTGGTAAAATCTATTGACATACACTTTAATTGAATTTTGCATGTGAAGCTAACAATCCTCCTTCAGCCTGAAATGGCCGATAACACAAAGCAAATTTCAGTACAATGCTGATTGTATCTAGAGATATATTCAAATACAAAACATTTGCATTGATATTTGCATGACCCCAATGTTTTTTTGTTTTCTTGTTTGATAAGGTAATGTGTATATTAGGTTTACTGATCCTTTATTATTCGGAAGAAGCCCCTACCACCTGCAACTCTTTATCAATCCCTGAGCTTTTATTATGTTTCTAGATAACAAAGATATTATTTAGAAGGCAACTCCTTATTTTATTAGGTTGTAGCTTAACCCTACCCATCATTTCAGGGGATGTCCCTGTCTGTTCCCTACCAGGAGGTACCAGCCTGTCCCAGCTCTTTGTGTTTACCATACAGTTAATGTTCTATCTCTGTTTATCTCTCTGCAAGGGTGAGTGTGAGCCAGCAACAACTTGCACTACTGTTCTGACTTCCCCAACAGACACCTCTGGACCTGCACTTCCCATTACAACACATGCCAGTCAATCATTAACTCCCCCAGGCCATTCATCAATTTCTGAGTGCATTTGGGGTATCTCCAAACCTGACCTTTGTGGTTTTAACATTCTTATTCAAACACTAAAAGCCATTTGAAGGGAATTTCCAAAATGTTTAGTGGAAAGGACAGAACTGTTCCAAAGTTAGAATAACAAGCAATAAGCATAGACAGGGAGCATGAATTTGATGGCCCTGTCTGATTGGAACTGCCCTCCTTATCCAGCCTGAGTGTCCCCTTTCTTATTACTGATCCATAAGTATTAATATGACCTGGGAGCTTCTGTTATTTATACTTGTATCTGGTCGAACTGACCTTGTCGGTGGTCCACTTCTGGTCAAAGCAACCTCGTCAGTGGTCCGCCTCTGGTCAAACTGACCTCGTTGGTGGTCCGCCTCTGGTCAAACTGACCTCGTCGGTGGTCCGCCTCTAGTCAAACCGGTCTCGTTGGTGGTCTGCCTCTGGTCAAACCGACCTCGGTGGTCTGCCTCTGGTCAAACCGACCTCGTCGGTGGTCTGCCTCTGGTCAAACCGACCTCGTCGGTGGTCTGCCTCTGGTCAAACCGACCTCGTCGGTGGTCTGCTTCTGATCAAACCGACCTCGTGGTGGTCTGCTTCTGATCAAACCGACCTCGTGGTGGTCTGCTTCTGGTCAAACAGACCTGGTCGGTGGTCTGCTTCTGGTCAAACAGACCTCGTCGGTGGTCTGCTTCTGGTCAAACAGACCTCGTCGGTGGTCTGCTTCTGGTCAAACCGACCTCGTCGGCGGTCCGCTTCTGGTCAAACAGACCTCGTCGGCGGTCCGCTTCTGGTCAAACAGACCTCGTCGGCGGTCCGCTTCTGGTCAAACAGACCTCGTCGGCGGTCTGCTTCTGGTCAAACAGACCTGGTCGGAGGTCCGCTTCTGGTCAAACAGACCTGGTCGGTGGTCCGCTTCTGTTCAAACAGACCTCGTCGGTGGTCTGCTTCTGGTCAAACTGACCTCGTCGGCGGTCTGCTTCTGGTCAAACAGACCTCGTCGGCGGTCTGCTTCTGGTCAAACCGACCTCGTCGATGATCTGCGTCTGGTCAAACCGACCTCGTCGATGATCTGCGTCTGGTCAAACCGACCTCGTCGGTGGTCTGCAACCTTCAAGTGCAGCTAGGCCTTATTTATACACTAGGTAGGAGCTTCTATCCATTTATTAGTTAGTACGCGTGTCTCCACATAGAAGATTTCTACTATTCCTTTCCAGAAAATAAGTATCATACCAAAGAAGAAGCTTACAGAAAGCTTCACAGTGGGTACACAAAAAGTTTTGCCTTTTGACAAAAATACCTCCACAACATTTTTACCCCGACAATTCAAACCATATCCTGTTGTATCCAAAACTTAAAAGTAAACTTAGTTTGGCATTTGTTTTGCAGATACGAAGTCTGAGATGCAAATGTCCCAGTAACTGGTACATACATGTATAAACCTGTACTAGGTCAGAGGTTTCCCAGCATGTTCACACATCTCCGACAGCAATTCTGTAGATATCTGTAGCGTGCAACAATCTAATGGGGTTCTGAAAATCTGGTGTTACTTAACATAGGTGTTAGATAATATAGTAACTACCAGGAAACATTTAACTCTTGTAAGAGATTGTTTGCATTTGCAAGATGAACTCATATATGCATATGTGATGAATGCTAGTTCACCCCACTCAGACACCCACCAATCAACTGGTTATGGCCTGCGTAAAAGTCACACCGATATTGCTGGAGCGTTTATAGCTGCTTGGCCTATTTTTGTGTGACAACGCTCTACCTATCTAAACTAAAGTGATGGCTGCCAAAACTGGAGCTGCATTAGCAGAAAATGCCCAACTGCTCAGTGCAAGTGCAAACCAGGGAACTCCATTTTTTTTTTGACCTGGCACTGAACTAAGTTGCACTAATTTTAATCTGGCCATCCCTTCTAATCATCGTCTTATCTATTGCACCTTTTGTGTTTATTGATCATTTCTTGCCAGTAAATTGATCCTGTGACTGATTGTTGATGTTAGATCACACATATAGCCAACAAGGGGGACTTTTAAGGCATTCCACAATTGATCAGTAATGTTTACAAAAACAACATTTATTATACAAATATTACAAATTATACAAAATATACAATACAGTATTTAAAATAACAGTCTTCAGGATCCTAAATATGTAGTTTGACGTGTTTCACGGAAAACATATACCGTTTCATCAGGAATTCATAAGACCTATGGCATTGACTAATTTGCCGGGTGGGGTAACACTTTATCTTGATTGATTATGTTACCATACACATAATATTGACATTCTTTTAGACATAAATATTTTGCTATGTCCTAACACCCCCTAGAACTTTTCTATTTAATCTATTTTGGATATATTGAGTGATCATTGTTATGTCTATAACAATGTAAACCTTTCTCAGGAGGAAAAGGTTGATATATTTAGGTTTCTCATGCTGTTTTCTTGATCATAGATACATGACGCATAGAGAGGATCTGCACCCCTGGGGCTGGCTAAAGTCCTAAATAATGTCATAAAACAATAGCTGTGAACAGATACAAACTCAGCATAGTCACCCATGGATAACTTTATCTCTTAGAGGGGAGGGGTGACTGTGAGATACACCTAATCACAGTCAAATGTTGACAAAAGTCCCTGTGCATGGGGGGTGACCGTCACCTGGATATAGGTTAATATTTACATGCAGCACTCCTACGAATGATCCAGAAGGTTTCAGTTGCCCTTTGATTGCAGTCAGTTATTGATTTTGACTGAAACCATGGTATGACTAATGAACAGGTTGCTTTGTTCTGGGTTTCGATCACTGGCTGATGTAAAAAAGAAAAAAAAATGCTTCGGCCATTGACCTCTTCTGCAGATCCTGCTTAGTGGTGAGTGCCAAGCTCTGTGTAACAAGTGCAGTGCAAGTTCATTGCTGCTTTTGCATTGGGAATGCAGGAGAGGATCAGGGCAGTCCCTACAGTACATGGAGCTCACTGCAACACCTATGTAGTGATTTATACTTCAATGTATGTGAGTTCAGGGCAGGATTGGCACAGGCTTCTGGGTATGGGAAAGGATAAGACTATGTACACACGTGCAATAATTATCGTTGGAAACTAACGACCATTCGTCCGATAATTGTTAACAAAAAAAGTGCACAACGACGCCAATAAATGACCAATGTTGCTGGAAATAAACGACCGTCCCAGCCGATGATTGGGCGACGATCGTTCGCTATCTATCCTGTGTACGGTCGTTCAGTGATCGTAGATTGTTCTGCGGTACACGTTCTCCTGTATATGTCACTCCCTGCATCATTCAAACGATCCTATCTAGTGTGTGTACATTATTGGTGGATTATATTTGAACTATTGTATCATTACAGCATGTACAGGATTGTGCACAATACGCTCAAAATAATTGTGCATAATCGCTGATCGGTCGTTAATCATTTGTTTTCTAACAATAATTATTGCATGTTTGTATGTAGCCTAAAGGTGCGTACACACTTCCAATTTTTATCGTTCCAATCGAACGACGAACGATCAATTGGGCAAAAAATTGTTCGTAAAAAAGTAACCAACGACGCCGACGAACGAGGAATATCGCTGGAAACGAACGACCGGACCGACGGATCGGATTGGACGACGATCGTTGAACATCGTTCGTGTGTACGGTCGTTCGTTGATCGTCCATGTTCAGAGCATGCGTGATGAACGAACGTCCGTTCACTTTCCTGTCGTGCACATAGTTCCTCTATCGCTCAAACGATCGTATCTATTGTGTGTACAATATCTACGAACGATCGTGTCGTTAACTCTATGTGCAGGATCGGTGCTATACGATCGTTCGTATATATCGTGCATGAACGTTCGTCGTTCGTTTTCCAACGATAATAATTGGAAGTGTGTATGTAGCTTAAGTGTGGGCTCCTAGGTTGTGAGTAAAGAAGAAAGTTAGTGCATTGTCCCAGGCATAGTAAGTACACTACACAGTGATCAATTCAATTGGGATGTGTGGGAGGCCTGACAACAATTGAGAGGAATATTAATCAATTAAACTAATTAAATACAAATAGTATGCGACTCCACAAACATAGTTACATGCAAAAAATAGTTCCCACCAATTAGAGTAATCTGTGGAGATCACATATAGAACACATTTCCTCACATTTAAAATCAAGCAAGTTTATTAAATAATAATACACATGATTAAAACCATATACAACTTCAAAGTGCCGAAAATACATATCAACATCAACAGAAAGCACAATATTTCTAAACACTCTTTATACACAACAGTATACAAAACTGTAGATAGGTTGATAATACCAACCAATGTATCACGGTAATGGATTTTAACAGAACCAAACCGCTTCATAAATTCAGGCTGTATATTCCCATATATCAAACTACACATAAAGAAGCAACATTGAATTACACTACATACACTACAGGGTGAGTGCATTTTATCACATACGGGGCAGGGGTGAGCGCAGGGTCCCGGGTGTCCCATACGGGACAGGGGTGAGCGTGGGGTCCCGGGTGCTACATACGGGACAGGGATGTGTGCGGGGTCCCGAGTGCTACATACGGGACAGGGATGTGTGCGAGGTCCCGGGTGTCCCATATGGGACAGGGGTGAGCTCGGGGTCCCGGGTGCTACATATGGGACAGAGGTGTGTGCGGGGTCCCAGGTGTCCCATACGGGACAGGGGTGTGTGCGGGGTCCCGGGTGTCCCATACAGGACAGGAGTGAGCGTGGCGTCCCGGGTGTCCCATATGGGACAGGGGTGAGCGCGGGGTCCCGGGTGTCGCATACAGGACAGGGGTGAGTGCGGGGTCCCGGGTGTCGCATACAGGACAGGGGTGACCTCGGGGTCCCAGGTGTCGCATACAGGACAGGGGTGAGCGCGGGGTCCCCAGTGCTACATATGGGACAGGGATGTGTGCGGGGTCCCGGGTGTCCCATATGGGACAGGGGTAAGCGCAGGGTCCCGGGTGTCACATACGGGACAGAGGTAAGCGCGGGGTCCCGGGTGCTACATATGGGACAGGGGTGAGCGCGGTCCCCAGTGTCCCATACGGGACAGGGGTGAGCGTGGGCTCCCGGGTGTTGCACACGGGACAGGGGTGAGCGCGGGGTCCCGAGTGCTACATATGGGACAGGGGTGAGCGCGGGGTCCCCAGTGCTACATATGGGACAGGGATGTGTGCAGGGTCCCGGGTGTCCCATATGGAACAGGGGTGAGCGTGGGGTCCCAGGTGTCCCAGGTGTCCCATACGGGTCAAGGGTGAGTGGGGGGACCCGGGTGCTACATATGGGACAGGGGTGAGCGCGGGGTCCCGAGTGCTACATATGGGACAGGGGTGAGCGTGGGCTCCCGGGTGTTGCACACGGGACAGGGGTGAGCGCGGGGTCCCGAGTGCTACATACGGGACAGGGGTGAGCGCGGGGTCCCGAGTGCTACATATGGAACAGGGGTGAGCGTGGGGTCCCAGGTGTCCCATACGGAACAGGGGTGAGCGTGGGGTCCCAGGTGTCCCATACGGGTCAAGGGTGAGTGGGGGGACCCGGGTGCTACATATGGGACAGTGGTGAGCGCGGGGTCCTCTGTATTGAGTACAAGATTATTTTTTTCAATTTTTGCGATTCACTGGGTGTTAAAAGAAGTTGAATGTGAATCCAAACAGAGCTCCTTCCCCTACTACTTCCCATCAATATCATATTAGATTTATTCTATGTTTATGTATTTATATAGTACAGGGCTGTGGTATATGTTGGCACAAAAAGATAATAAATGGTTGATATTAGAGAGATATTGATTATTGGCCTGGTCATGAACCAGTCGTTTAGTTCTTGAACATTTGAAGTGGCTGAGGTTAGAGAGGCGATGAATAGAAACTTTAAACATGTATGTCACTGGTCACAGCATGAAGACCAAACAGAACTGTGTAAATGAATAACACTTCACCAGCTCTACTGTGAAGCATGGTGATGACAGCTTTAATCTATAGTAATGCATCTTTGCAGCAGGCCGTAGAAGGCTTGTAAGAATAAAATTCAGCAAATCTAGGGAAATCCAAGTGAATACATGATGCATTTGGCAAGAAATGTGAGTTTAGAAAGGTTTGCAAAGACTTATAGGCAGCAATTTCATACATTGTACACAGAATGGTTTCCTTTAATTATTACCTTACCCCTGGCTTCCACCCGCATCACCTAATCACCCATGTCTTTGTATATATCCATGTAAATAGAAGTGCCATGAAAGTGAATGTATTACATGTTTTTGTATTCCTGAGATCTGTTTGCATTTCACTTTGTTGCTCAGTGTAGAAACAAACTTATATCGATATTATGATTCAATGCTCTGTGACTATTCTACATCATGTATATATGTTTTACAAGAACTGTAGGTTTAGAATGACCTGAGTTGCTACAAAAGCAGGGCAGTGCCCAGGCACTGGGTGCAGGTTGGATGTACGATGGTGACTCAGTGCTGGGGTTACCCTTGTTTATCTCACGAGTTTCCTGCCTGTTGCTGCTCTGGGATAACATCTGCTGGGCTGCACACACTGCTGGGGTTACTGTAGGTCATAGACCCACGTGGTCTGGGCGGAGGGGCGTGGCTGTGTGAATAGGGAGCAGAGCGGGGACACTTCTTGGGAGTTACTTTCTGATGGCTGCCCAGGACACAGCACTCATCGCTTAGATACAATTGTGACAATGAAGGAGGACGCAGGGGCAGAGGAGAGCAGCATGCTCTATGATGAGGACTCCATGGACTACGATCTCACCGACACCGATGAATGTCTGGCAGACTGGCAATCCGAGCCATTGCAGGATGAAGCTGTGATCTGGTACCTGACCTCCATCCAGAGCTCCCCCCCGGTGTATGGGCTGCAGGGGAACCCAGAATGGGAGGATGTCCCAGCTGTGAGTGCCCAACACATCTCTGCTATCATACACATATAGAGATATTACTATAACCTCTGCTATCATACCATACACATAGAGATATTACTATATACCCCCTCCTATCATACCATACACATAGAGATATTACTATAACATCTGCTATCATACCATACACATAGAGATATTACTATATATCCCCTCCTATCATACCATACACATAGATAAATTACTATATCCTCTATCATACACACATAGATATATTACTATATCCTCTGCTACCATACCATACACATATAGATATTACTAAAACCTCTGCCATCATACACACATACTATATATCCTCTGCTATCATACTATAGACATAGAGATACTACTATAACCTTCGTTATGATATCATACACATAGAGATACTAGATCCTCTGCCATCATACACACAAACACAGGTACATCCTCTGCAATGATACAATACACAAGTAGAGCTTCATTGCTGGACAATTGTAATTATTACAGATACTACATTCTCCACTATGACACAATACACACACAAACAGTGCTTCATTGCTGTGCAATAGCCACACACACACACCACTGTGCAATGGTAATACACACACACACACACCACTGTGCAATGGTAATACACACACACACCACTGTGCAATGGTAATACACACACAAATAGAGCTTCATCAAGGACAATTGTAATACACACCTTTTGGATTCTCAATACAATACGCACAGAGTGCACCATTACTGCGCATTTGTAATACACACATACACTGCATCCTCAATACTCTATAATTGTAACTCTCTGCCTCATCTGTGTATATATCTAAAGCACACACACACTGTAAATTGTAACACATAAACACTGCATCCTCAAATCTATATGTACATATAATCTTCCATATGTAGCACCTATGTAAGAGCTGCATATGCAATTTTGTACACTTGTAGCCCTCACACACACACTGCATCATCAATCCTGATAAACATACACTGCACACGTGTAGCACACAAACATCTTTCACTTTGCATATTTGTAGCACATACACATCGATTGCACCCTTTGTTTTCTAGAAGTGTGTAATGTGTGTGTTCTACAACATTGTACACATACAGCACACACATAAATAATGTATCATGCCAGTAAAACTTTGTTTTTGTCTCGACAAACTCTGTGAATGCAGCCCCTAAGGAGCCTTGCACAATATTTTGCTATTTATCCCCCTCGCTCTTTGCTCTTTTTTGGCCCAAACTGGGGTCCGCCCCACAGCTCAAATTCCTCAGCCTGAGGCGAAGTCCTGGCTTTCCAGGAAACTTTACTGCTGACCGCATTGTGCGATACCACAAACATTGTGTATGTCCAAGCCTGCATATATCACCCCTGAGCTATACTACACCTGCTCTACCTGGTTTTTGTCATCCAGACCTGTTCTACGGACAAGGCTCCTCATTTCTGCTGACCTCTCTGTTATGGTCTTCTGTACTTATTGACCATAGCACGCCTGTGTGATAATAATTGCCTGGTGTCATTCTGCTGGTTATCCTTATGTATGGGCACCGGAAACTCCTACCGTCACCCCAGGGAATATAGCGAATGGTCATGCTGGACATTTATATCATCAATATATTTATTATGACAAACTTTCAAAATCCGGATCTTATAGCAGCTGCTGCCATGTTTATACAATCCTAAGATTTTTGCTACATTTATAGAAAAATATAGTTTATTGTCTACTATTATGCCACATCCCAGGTGCCCATCCAACATTAACAACTTCAAAAAAAGAAAACGGACTTAAAAAGGCATAAAAATATTTACAAATCTTTTATTATACCAATCGTATTCAAATTGTTTTCCAAAAATGTATAGAATATATAGATTTATACAAGCAACACAATCACAACTGGCACAGGATACACAATCATGTTTAAAAATGTGAACTCCAACGTGTATCATACACATAATGACTTATAGTGGTCTTTGTCCACCCTAAGATTTTTGCTTACAGATGCACTCCTATCATTATAAATAAACAGTATTTATATAGTGCCAACATATTTCGCAGTGCTGTATGACACAAAAGTACACACACTTAGCCAGTGTGTGAACAGGCAAATGTCATATTAAGACCCAAGGGTAGTAAGACATCCTACGACATAGGGTTGTGTGACTGTGCTTTGCTATGTTCTTATTTGCAGACTGAAAAATCTTTCTGCATAACAATTATAGATTTGGCATCTGAATTGGCTTCTTATCTCCTCTTAGAAAACCCTACACTGCCCAGTCTTCAAACACTCCACACAGGTAATTATCTATTCTGGTGCCACTTTTGCAATGGCTGCACTTGTATTGGCTTCCCTGCTACATCTGGTAATCTGAGGACAACAAAATCTCAAGGAGAGCACTTTGAGGTCCTAGTTTGTTCATGCTCATGTAGGTGAGCTATGTGATAATGTAGCGAAAAAGCAACAAGTGGATGTACAGATCTTGTGATCTTCTCTTCTTTCTCATCCGAGTTGTCGGTATTGATTGGGCTGAAAGAACTTCCCAAATTCTTGCTGCAGTTGTCTTGCTGGTTCCATAGTCCTCTTATAATACAGAAGTGTAGCCTAGATGGCAAATATCTTGTTTACAACCCACACGGGAGGCAAAATCCGTTGGATTAGCTGTCCAAATTTTGCATTGAGGTAGATATGAATAGTCTAAAATTACCATACAATGTTACCGATGGGGGTTTGCTGGGTAATCCATTGGACATTAATGATCGCTTGCAATTGTTGCAAATGTAACTGCAGACAGGTTGTGAGGTAGGCTGATTACAATCTCTACCATTTTACTGCAAGTGTGTGGTTTTCATGTATCTGACAATGTACCATTTAAGCAAAATCTGACTTTTTATTTATTTAGAGCTCACACAAGATTGTTGTGCTGTCTGTTCCTTTTTCTTACAAATTCTCTGTATGGGAAGTGTTTTAGCACGGGAAAACCCTGACATTTCCAGGGACCTTTTTCCAGGGAATTTTTTTTTTATCTGAGATTGTTTCCACTAATTAGAACCACATGGCATCAATGCGCCAGCATCTGGTAGCCAGACTGGGAGGCAATCTAACCAGCATTGTAGACATAAACTCCCGGAGCAGCAAGACGTGACTCTGCACCAACATTCCCAGGAGGCATTGCACAGTAACGCTGTCTCTGGAGATTTGGATGAGCAGGCTTTGTAATGTTATCCTGCACAGTGTGAATGGTGGCCAGCTATGCGGGGTCACTCGTGTGATGAGTAGTGTAGTGCTCAGGATGGGCATGGGGGATATCAGATGTTTAATATAGCATGCATGACCTGCATACTAGTCATGGCAGGACATTCTAACCAGGCTGAATATAGTAGAAGATACTTAAGGTCCCAGGAGTGGGCGAGGATAGACTTTCCCAGTTTTAATCTCGACGAAGAGCTAAAATATTTCTGAAGACAAATCGATTTTTGGTGGTCGGGTGTAATTGTAGGAGAAAGAAAATAAAATTAGCTAAACAGGTCAAATAAAATGAAGCAAATCTGAATTGTGTAAAACATGATTTTGAAGAGGATTCTTGGATCCAACACTACTTGGCCCTGGAAGAAATTCCAGGAAGTGATGGCATTATTAATATACAGTATCTATGTAGCGCCAACATATTACGTATCGCTGTACATTAAATAGGGGCTGCAAATGACAGACAGATAAAGACACAGGAGGAGGAGAGGACCCTGCCCCCAAGAGCTTACATTCTAGGAGGTGGGGGAAGTATCGCACAATAGGAAGGGTTACATTATTGGGGTACATCCTGGGCCCTAGGGTAAGAATTCTTCCTAGGTAAATAGGGTTCTCATATGCACTTATGTTAACAGAAGACATTTTAATAAATGTATATTATAAGTGAAAAATTGCTACAAGTGATCATCAGTTCTGTCCGTTTTTATCCAAATCTGATTGACTTGTGTGCAAAACACACGAGTATTGTTTGAATTGTGCTTGTAGTCAACATTAGGAGAGCGTGTGACACAGCAGTGTCACTATAAACAGGAAGTGACCGAAAAACAACCTTTATGACAAGATCACCAGGACTTCTTTAAATAAAGCAAATGTTAAAATGGGCTTTTGACCTTCCTGTGTCATTTGAAGCTTAAAAATTTTCTGGTTTTGGATAGAGTGGGAAAATTTAGAATTCCTTTTGGGTTATTTAAGGCTAAGTAAATGGGCAGCACGGTGACTCAGTGGTTAGCACTCTGGCCTTTGCAGTGCTAGGTCCCAGCGCTAGGTACTCCGGTTTCCTCCCACATACCTAAGTGACATTTTTCCTTCATTTCTGGTCCTGCTTGCAATTGGTTGAGGAAAATTCTATAGAGAGACAACTAAAAAAAAAAATGAAAGCTTTGTCTTTCCTCTACCCTACCAAATATATACAGGGTTCTCCCCAGGCCCTTTTAGCTGGGTGCACCCACCCCGGCTGTTTTTGGGTGGTTACTAAAGGTTTTTGGTCACAATACAGGGGCTGCCACCCACCTATAATTTCTTCCCACCCGGCTTAAAAAAATATCTGGGTTGAGCACTGATATATATGTGCCCATATTGTTGTTGAAATGTTCTTCACGCTTTGTTTCCTTCCCAGGACAGGAAGTGAGGTAAATCTTACCTACAGAGCCCAGATATGTGTAAAAATCTGACAGAGGTTCTAATCCTTCTCTCTTTCATTGGCTGGACATATACTTTAACTTTGTTGGCAAACAACCTTCTTTATTTTACATAAGCTTGAGGGTGGCTTCTGGCAGGCTGTCAACTGCCTAGGAGCGGCCACAAAGCTGTTCATATGAACCTAAGGCTTATATGAAAATTTACTGGTTGGCTTCACATTTGCTTTAGGGACAGGCAGAACTGGCCAGGTAAACTGTACCAAAGCAGAACAGATGGTAACTCCTGGAATGAAGAAGATTCATTTTCTATACATCACACAGATGCAGGATCACAGGTATAATACCTCTCTAGTGTAGTTCATGCTGGATGTCTGACCTGAAGGTTATCATTTCTTGTCTGTCCATGGGCTGGGACATCTATAGAACACGGTGTGTGGACCCCGGACTGATCACCTTCCTGTCACTTCTCTCCAGCTCTCTGCAATGTTTACATGGGTCTCTGATAGCCTTCCAAAAATACAGCTCGGTGGGGTCACCGTTTGTTAATAAAAAGCAATATCTGATCATTTCTAAGCTGCATGATATAAAAAAAACATAGTTTAGTCTTTGTTCACACTGGTGGTAAGGTTGCGGTGCGTCACTTCCTCAGGCCAGGTAGCCAATGCCACTTGTAGCTTTTTTATCGAGAATGAATAGGGATGGCATGAAACGGTTATAGTACCACTTACTGTCGCCAGCTGGCAAATTTGCAAAGGCTAGGGGTGCGGGGTGCAGGTGACCAAGGGGCAGCAAGGTGCCAGCCGCAGGGAGCCGTGTGGGACCACTAGATCCCTATGCAGGTCTGTAAGTAATTTCTGCAGGTAATACGTCTGTGTTTTATATATTGCAATTAGGAAAAGAACATTTAATATAAATACTGGGATTTGTTTGTGTATATTTTCCATCCAAGTAGTGCAGTGTAGGAAATCCAACAGCAGCTATGAAGAAGTGGAATAGGAAAGTGGATGCTTTATCCTCATATTATTTATACCTATCACATAGGAAAATTGTGCTGATAAGATAAAGTGGATCCGCCTGATCTCCTCTCAGCTTGTGTTTTTTATAGAACCGCCAACTTGCCCTCACTGTCCTTTTAGCATTGGTGGACAAAGCCAACAGGGGGCTCCTTGTGGCTGAGGAGGGTCCGGGGCCCTCATGCAATGGCACACTTTGCACCTCCCTACGTGCGTCCCTGAGCACCGTACTGCTAAGCCCCAGGCAAATTGCTAAATGCACAGATGAACTACATAGTTAATCAGGTTGAAAAAAAGACATAACTTCTACAAGTTCGATCATTCGGGAAATAAACATATCCCAGATAAAAACACCATAGACATAGTTCATCCAGAGGAAGGCAAAAATACACCCCCAGTACAATTTGGTACAACAGGGGAAAAAAATCCTTCCCGATTCCCTGAGGCAATCAGATGTTTCCTGGATCAGCAGTCTCTGATATCTTTTACTTAAAAGCCCTAATCCCCTGTTATATTCTGTGCTTCTAGAAATCATCCATCCAATCATCATTTTTCTTAAAGCAATCCATATAACTTGCTGAAACTACTTCCTGAGGGAGCCAGTTAAACATTTCACAGCCCTTACAGTGAAGAATCCCTTCCTTATCCTGATATTAAATTTCTTTTCCTCCAGACGCAAAGAGCTCCCCCTTGTCCATTGTAATGACCTTAAAGTGAATAACTGGGAGGAGATTTCTGTATATGAACCATTTATATATTTACACAGGGTGATCATATTCCCCTTATACGTCTCTTCTCAAGGGAGAATAGATTTGGTTCAGCTAATCTCTCCTCATAGCTGAGCTCCTCCATTCCTTTTATTGGTTTAGTTTCCCTCTGAACTCTGTCCAATCTTGTAGTAAGATTTACACAGTTCTGCTGCAGATTAGTCTGGTCTATTTTTCTTTTCGTTCAAGAACACTTCTAGGTCTTGTCCTTCTCTTACCTGTGACTGAACAGGGAAAGGTGAAACAGCTGACTGGTGAACTAATTTCTAAGTTTTTCCTCATCCTTCTCTTATCAGCATATCCCCATTAGGTGCTGCTTGTGCTTCTTTCCCAGTCTGAGCTGTGCTAAACAAACTTTGAGAGACTGATATCAAATCAAATTCAATTACTTTTACTGCTTTCATTAAAAACACATTTAATGCTTAGAGCCACATTGTTTAATTTTGGAGTTCATCTTGTCACCCAAGAAAAGCACATTTGCATTGAACAGTCAATGTTTGCTCACCAAAACTAGCTAGATCAGTTATTGTTGCAGCATTAGTTGATAATGCTCTTTGCATACAAAGGTAAATGTAATAAGACCTTGCACCTTGTGTCTGCATACAATCATTGGTAAATTGTCACATGACAGTGTGAAAATGGTCTGATATTGTATAGAAAACTTAAACAGGGCTCTTCATTGTGGGATCCATGGGTGATATTTACACAAATTAAGCATTGTGCCCTGCTAGTTTCACTTCTACCTTCATGTTACTGCAGCCAGCAATTTCACTTTATGTTCTACACAATGATTACAGGGCGCTCACATTGCCCGAATAACAAGGTCACCCTGCAAAAATACTGGGGGTCATCCTTTAACCCTTGTGTGACTGACTCACATGGCACAGGATTGAGGCACTCTGACAACCTATAATATACAGAATACTTTGATATTATGTAATATAAACAGAGAATAGTATCTGCTGTTTCTGGCTCTCACTCAATACCTAACATGTCATTTGTTTTGTCTTCTGTTATTTGTGTCTTCTTATCACTGCTGTCTGCTGCCTGCTAGGCTGCTTCTTACTGTGCACCGTTTCTATTGCCAGGTCTTGAGTCCGACGTATAAACAAAGAAATGAAGATTTTCGGAAACTCTTTAAACAACTGCCAGATACAGAACGCCTGATTGTTGGTAAGAAACCAGAAGCAAGCAGTTTAGATTGGACTGAGATCCTAGTTCAGTCATTGATCTTCTTGGAATGGAGACTCGTACTTGTGGTGTAACAATAAAAAAACTTTGTAGATTTTAGTTTTAGGGAAAACTAAATCAGTGCTTTGTTGATGCTCTTTTTAAGTGGGCAATAAACAGTTTAAACACCGATAGTATTGGAATATTCCAAAATAGTTTTGTAATGTATCTGTTCATTTATTACCCCCAGACCTCCACCACCCCTTCTCTTTAGCCTTTTTCTGTAGTAAAGGAAGTTGTGTTAACAACTGATTTAATTTATTTTTTGCAGCATAAGCAGTTTTCTCAGATCATTCCAGGAATTTAGGAGCTTACTAGATTTTTGGTAGCTCATAAGAAATTTCGCTGTACAAAATACACATAATCCTGGCTCTACTGATTGTGATGTCTGTCTAGTAGCTGTCACCCATCTGACAGATTTGGCTAAAATGATAAAATAACTATATCTAAACCAGGAAGCTATGAGAATTACTTTTTTCAACAAACAGCTCTTAGTTTACTAAAACTTTAAATGTTTGCTTCGCTTAATAAACTTATCACACTTTGTTGTGGTACATTGACATTTTTGGTATCTTGCCTTTCTTTATTTCTGTATGTTTAGACTATTCGTGTGCTCTGCAGAGAGACATCCTGTTACAGGGTCGGCTCTACCTGTCTGAGAACTGGATTTGCTTCTACAGTAACATCTTTCGCTGGGAGACTCTGGTGAGTAGGATGCAAATGTAAAGTGTCAATTCATATAGATCATTAGGGATATTGTAAAGTTGCAGGAAATCGAAGAGCCGGCCATCTTTTTACTGAATATAAGTATTGTGTTTTGTGACACGGGTGCTAAATACAGGCTTGGGATAAACTTTAACCTGATAGCAGTTACAAGGAGTTGTGAGATATGGAAGTCTTGTTGCAGTATATACACATTTCATAATATTAGTAATATTGGATAAATATATGTGTGGCCAGATTGTGGAGGCACCTTTTTGTTGCATGCAACCATCTGTTTTGCCATAAAAGTGTGAGGATTCTGTCAACGATGGGAAACTTTAATGCGGCCTTTCTCCCTCACTGACGAATGTGTCTATATATAACAACTAACAATTATATGATCTATTAGTAAAAATCTAAAACAATTGGACTAGTGAACCAATTAGTCTTTGTAGAAAAAGAAACAAGACTGTGCGTCTTCAGTTTCCTTCCTAATCTGACTGTAGAAAAGTTTTCACTTTTTAGCTGTCATTTGGTATCACATTATTTTTGCCATACTTAGAAATAAACCAGTACTTTTTGTCTCCTAGCTAACAGTACGCTTAAAGGATATCTGCTCAATGACTAAAGAAAAGACGGCCAGGCTAATTCCAAATGCAATTCAACTTTGCACTGACACTGAGAAGGTAAGAATGTCAAATTGCTCTACTTGTATTTTACATTTTTCCTATACTAGACCTTACACAGAAGTTGATGGGCAATCTACAACTTGCAGTCCAGACTTGGAAGACTATGAAGAATAATGTTCATTCACTTCTTTTCACAGCACTTTTTCACCTCATTTGGGGCAAGAGATCGAACCTACATGATGATGTTCCGGCTCTGGCAGAATGCTTTGCTGGAAAAGGTAGCATGTTTTCTTTTAACAATTGTGGCATCTCTGCTCCTCTTTGTCCAATAATCTTTAAAATGTCCATTTAAGTTCACTACTTCTTTTACATTTCCTTTCCTTTTTTAATGTAAATCTGGTATAACTTCTAGAATATTTGTCTGTCTTCTAACCTTCTCAACTTATCTTCTTCGTATCTGTCTCTGTCTTCTGACATTCTTCCCAATGTTTTCTTATCTTCCTTTTATCTGTCACTTTACTTTAAGCTTCTTCCTAATATCCTTTGGTGTCTGCCATTCTTCTAAACATCCTTTTCTGTCCACCTTCTTTGCAACCTTATTCTTTACATCTACCCATACCATTCTCAATGCCCAGCTCTCTAAACTTTTTCTTTTTCTTCTCAATTTTTCCTGTATTAACCAACTTTCTTCTCTGCAGCCATTGTGTCCGAAAGAATTGTGGCATTTTGTCCACCAATGCTACGGCAATGAACTGGGCCTAACTAGCGATGACGAGGACTATGTTCCGCCAGATGATGATTTTAACACAGTGGGGTAAGAATAAAAATAATAATGAAGGTCGTCTGTGGATTCTGAAATATACATTGTGGTATATGGACAATTCTTCAAATTATTCTGTTCACATGTTTTAGCAACCCATTTGTTAACAGTTGTTTAAAATGAAGCACAAAGCAATTTAGGTGTTGTGTTACTGATACAACATACAAGGACATTTTTTACATTTGTACACTTCCAATATTGTGGCATCAGTTTTCTGGTGAAAAAGCTTTACCTGGAAAGTGAAGGCTGTTTTACTTGCAATGGTGTGTTTGGTCCGTTCAATGGGCCATTCAATTCTATTGTATAGTCATGGGTTTGGAATGGGATGTCCTTTAAGCTTATATAGGTGTGATCATTGGGGATCCATAAATCTTTTGCCATATAATGTACCAGTCTATTTATGGAGTAAGGATGCCCTGTGTTAGCCCTATTCAAAAACGCAGTGTAAAGTGTAACTTATTCCCACTAATCAGATATCCATTGACTGCAAGCAAACTGTTGACCACATGTGTTGCTGTTAGTTGCACCACATTGCAGATTTCTCTTTGCCATATGAAAAAAGTAATTCTCTGCAGTTGTTATAATATAATATTTGTTTACAGATATTGTGAAGAAATTCCAGTGGAAGAAGTGGAAGTAAATGATAATTCCTCCAAAAGCAGCAGCGACAATAAGCAAGAAACAAACTGCAACCTTCCAGACCCTTCTGTGACGAGCAGTAATGTGCCATCCACAGCCAGCAGTGATGCCCCTGCTGTAAGTACTGTCCTTGCCATCTACAGACACTGACAGGGAGGCATTCCTCCACAAATTGAAAATTCTTTTCCCAGGGATGCACATAATAATAATAATTTTATTCACAATATTTATATAACGTTAAGATATTACGCAGCACTTTAAGCACGCAGTTCAAAGTCATGTCATTAGCTGTAGGGGCTCACAATCTAATGTCCCTACCACAGTCATATATCATAATGTAGTCTTTAGTCAATTTTGGGGGGAAGTCAATTAACCTAACTGCATGTTTTTGGATATGCTGTAAAATCCTTGTTCTTCTACAAGATCCTTATCATCTTAGCTTTTAGCTACCTCTGGCCAAGTGTATATAAGCAAACCTAAGGTTATTGGGTTTTTATTTGCCAGACCCAAAAATTGTCATGTATGTTGCTGACTTGTGAACTTTGTTGTTGTGTTTTATTTTTTTTTTAGATGACCTTGTGTGGAATTACTAACTTGCCACGCAGTGTGTCACAAAGCTTCTCTAGTTAGTGTAAGGGAGTTATGGTCATATGCTACTGTCATAGTTTTACTGACATACATCATACATATCCGCCATAGCACATTTACTTGGGGCTGTTCTTCAGTTGTCAACTTTCCTGACTGATGTTTTTCTCCTATTTAAACAAAACAAAGCAATATTTTTCATTTACAGAATAATTATAATTAACCCCAGCCTCTTTGTCCTTGGAAATCTAGTTACATCTGTTTTATCTGTAAATTTTCTTTTGCAATCATTTTGCTGGGCTTGCTTGCCTTGGTCTAGTACTGTAGTGCATAAAGCACATTTTTGTTTATTCAGTATCTATTGTGAAATTGTGTTCGTTCCTGGAATTAGGAAAGGACTTGTACATTACATTATCCAGATGTTGAATTACACAACACATCAGTAAATGTTAACAAATAGAATAAATCAGAATACTAAGTCATAGATTATTTTAGAGTGTGCTACCCTACAGGCGCAGTCAAGGTGGCCAGTCAATAACTACGAGTGTGATTACTGAACTATTTGACCATAAATTCACTGTGACAGCATGTAGGAGTTTTAATTTATAAATTCCACATTCCAATCTAATTGTGTTGTTCTCCCTGTTTCTCCCTCTGTAGTATGATGGGAATTTGCTGGATGATATTGACAGCTCCTTAGAGAGGGAGATGTTAATAGCAAACCTGGAGGAACAGAAAATGGAGCTTCTTCCTCCCGTCACTTCTCCATCCTTGGACTTAAATGATAATGAAGACTTACCCACTGAACTTAGTGATTCATCTGAAACACACGATGAAGGTGAATGCACAGCTTATACAATGCACTATTTAATTAGTAATACTACAGGTTGTTGATGCAGGAAGAATCCAAATGAAATAAATGAAAGGCAATGGTGGTGATTTAGACCAAGCTATATATTTATATGTATATTAATATGATATCTCATACATCCTGCAGGTGAAGTTCAGGCTTTTTATGAGGATCTAAATGGCCGACAGTACATCAATGAAGTTTTCAGCTTCAATGTAGATAAACTCTTTAGCCTCCTGTTCAGTGAATCTCAGTTTCTGAGGGACTTTATGGAGCAGAGGCGGTTTACAGGTGAGATGTTTTCTCATATATCTGTTTAATGTGTATGTCTCAAGAAAAAAAAAAAACATATTCAGCACATTTCTGCTATACATGTATGTTTAAAAACATACCTGGTGATCCAGCCCGGAGCCCACTTTCTTTCTGGCTTCCTGTAAAATGCTGACAGTGCTCCCCCCACTTTACTGAAATACCAGGTAGTGTTGTCGTTCCTCGCCTGTCCCCCCCCGGGCTAGTTCACCCCTTCATCTTCTTATATAAAAGTGGAAAAGAGCTGGCGGGGGCCTGGTAATAATTTTAGGGCAGCAGTAAATTAGAAGCTCTCTGGATTTTGGTTACGAATCTGATATTTTTTATACTTGCTTAAATATATATTTTTGAGTGCTTGCAGCAGAAACGACAGAGATGTACAGAATGTTTTCCTCCCCCTCCCCAAATCATGCACATTAAGCTAGTTCTCTTTTCCAATCTCCCTGTATGCCCTTAGAGGTAAGGGTCACTTGTTCTCACACCATCTCTTTGTTCTCATAGAAGTGATATTTCATCCATGGAAGAAGGAGGAGAATGGAAATCAAACCCGAGTTATTTTATACACCATTGCACTAACCAATCCTCTGGCTCCAAAATCGGCGACTGTCACGGAAACCCAGGTGAGTGACTGCACATTTTACAGCTATAGCTGTGACCTCTCTCTCACCCTCGAGCTGATCCTTCCCTCTGGTAAATGAAGTTTTGTGTTTCAGCATGACTTTCTGTCTTCCAGACTCTCTACAAGGCCAGCCAGGAGAGCGAATGTTATGTAGTTGATGCTGAAGTGTTGACACATGATATACCTTATCATGATTACTTCTACACTATCAACCGTTACACACTGACCAGAGTGGCCCGAAACAAAAGCCGACTAAGGTACAGTAAAGCTGAAGGGGGAGCCAAACAATAGAAACACCTGGCTGGATGTGCCCGCAGGTCAATTTTATAACCATTATATTTTCATTCATAGGATTTCAACTGAGCTGCGGTACCGTAAGCAGCCGTGGGGGCTTGTTAAAACATTTATTGAGAAAAATTTCTGGAGCGGACTTGATGAATATTTTCACCATTTAGGTTAGTAGCTGTATCGCTGTTCTGTGAAATAAATTTTTGCTGTTAAAGGCAGACAGGTCTAAGTATTCTTTTTCCATCCTAACTGACTACATATTGTAATCTAAAGTTAATAAACTGCTATACCACCACAGAGCAGGCTAAATTTTCACTGAGCATTATATTTTAAAGTGCTCACGGACCACTAAATTCATTATTTTAAATCCTGCAGACAATTATTAGAATTTTTGTTTTAAAAGATAAGTATATTCGTAAAATAATCTACCTAATGGTGCCTAGCGAGGACTGTGTAGGCTCTGATTGAAGCTTCAGCTCACGGTTAAGTGAAGAATTACTATTGTTATTATCATTGGTTGCATTATCTTTGGTATTACTAAATAAATGCAAAATATTTGTTTGCTTTTTCTCACTCATTATGGGTTTATTTCATTCAAAGAATCAAACAAGAAATGATAGTTATCAAAGTCAAACTATTTGATGCCATCAAATATACCAGTGAAAGAATACACAGTTAACCCCCTAACCGCTAAGCCCGTAATTTCTCGCACTAAATATTTTTGCTCTTTTGGTTAACCCCGTATTTTTTCGCCTACACTAAAATCCCCACTTACCTGGTCCCGCTGTGCTAATCCAGCGTCGGTTCCGTGTTCCAGCGTCGGGTCCATGTTCCAGCGTCGTCC
>NC_092868.1:54326883-54375743 GCF_032062135.1 Pyxicephalus adspersus
TTCGGACATATTTCTGTAAGTTACAGGTCTACAATTTAAAAAAAAAATTTCATGAAAACCTGTAACGCTTTTGGAACAGAAATCTAGAAATCAGTGTAAGGCTCAGGTGGTTAAAGTCATACTTACCTAAAAGAGCATCTGGGAAATAAACAAAAAAAATAAAACAGATGAGAATCGGTATTCATGGAGCGGGATGACTGTTGTAAAATTTTCTAATGGTTCATGGACCACTGGTTGGCAACTGCTGTTTTAAAGCATATTGGCGCAAAAATGAAACTTGTGGGGGATACTGGACAATAAAGAGATAAAAATGTGAAAGACTTCAACTGGCCTATAAACATTCTGTCACTTTCTTTTTCTAGAGAATGAGCTGACCAAAGCAGAAACGGCGTATTTGTCTGATCTTCACAGACAGTCTCCTAAAGAGAAAAGCACCAAGATTTCATCAACGAGACGAAGAAAGCGTCCTCATACTCATTTACGGATTCCTCATCTACAGGAAGTACTGAGCCCTGTCACTACACCTACCGATGAGGAGCGGCAACACCATGTCAGACATGTAGCAGGTCAGATAGAACAACACATGTACCTTTCTTCATTCCATGACCAATACTCTTTATAGATCATTTGCTGATGTGCTATAAATGACTTGTATCGCTCCTATAGCCATTAGTTTAATTAAAACAATCTCTAGAAAGTAGTAGTTGGAAACTGGTTTGCTCACTTGCTGTGATAAAACAAGTCACTCATTCCCTAAAAAGAACACTTTATTCTCCATTCTTAGAACATAATGTTCCTATTTCTTTTATCTGTGGGTATGTAAACAATTTTTACACATGGAGTATGTTTATAAAGCAGTCAAACATTGGCTAATTGCTAAGCCACCCTGTCACTAGAGTAACTTATAGTAAAAATGAGTTGATGACTACAAGCAAAATCAGATACCTAATACCCCGTGCTGTGTACTGTAGTGTGTCAAACACACATAATGTTCAGAGTTTTAGTGATTTACCCAGGGATAGACAGACTAGAAACCCAGTAGGGAGCAGTTAAAGAGGAACAAATCCCTGCAGTGCTCGCCTGTCCCTCAGACGCCACTATCCTCCTTTTTCTTCACTTTGTCTTTGCAATCCTCCTCCTTCTTGATTGGCCGAGCTGGGATGAAGTAAATTTAGTTCAACTTTAACATATTAACAGTTAAAAAAAAAATGTGATCTTGAATGACTCTTTGTGGCTGTCATCCTGATTAGCTTTATCCAATCAGAATGGCGGAAAAGCAGAAATAATCTTATTGTTGGGGTCAGATGACTGTATACAGTGTTTGACTTCCTGGTAGTGTGACATTAAACATCTGTAAAACATAGTTATCTAGCATGGCCGGGCACCATGTGATGTGTCACAAGTGTTTGTGTATGGATTGTAAGATAAGACCTCATTTGTATGGATATAGAACAAGGAAGATGGTTGATGTTATGGTGCATAAATGGCAGGTTTGGGGATACAAGTCTGCTGTCATTTCAAAATCTTAATTCCAACCAGAACTTTTTTGTTTTAGATAATAGTGGGACAAGATTAGATATTTTTATATAAGGTCTGTGTTCCAATAAAGAAGCCTTCCCTGTCATCCTGCTTTGTCTGACACCCATCATGGAGACACAGAATGACAGGATATCCATCTCATGGGGGCACAGCCAGCAGTAATCTCCCGACAGAAGTTATTATTATTATACTGTATTGATATAGTGCAAACATATTATGCAGCGCTGTATATTTAAAAGGGGTTGCTAATGACAAAAGTACAAACAGTGACACAGAAGGAGAGGATCCTGTCTGAATGACTTTCTCGCTTTTCTATAAAATGTATTCTTTGAAGTCCTTATAACACATGGATTGTAGTAGAAAGTAGTTTATTGCCAGAATGTTTTGACTGTTATCCGTCCCTCCCCTTAGGTACATTGTCTTAGCTTCACCTGCGATTATGCCTTTTCATTCACTCCCCATATTCAGAACATTTCCATGTCCTTTCACCTGCATAACATCTCCAAAATCTGCCCCTACCTGTCACCAGAGACCACAAAACTGCTTGTACACGCTCTCATCATCTCTCGTCTGGACTACTGTAACCTCCTCCTCTCTGGTATTCCACTAACCCGACTCTCCTCTACAATCTGTTATGAATTCTGCAGCCAGACTCCTCCATCCTTCCCACCGCTTCTGCTTGCCTCTCTTTGTAGTTCTCTTTATTGGCTTCCATTTCACCTTAGAATCAAATTCAAGATCCTGTGCTTTGCCTTCAAATCCCTCCAAAGTTCTTGTCTCACTTACCTTTCTGACCTGATAGAAAAAAAAAAAATCCTCTAGCCGCTCTCTTCACTCCTCCAATGACCTACTAATGACTTCCTCATTCATAATCTCCTCACACGCACAGCTCCAAGACTTTTCTAGAGCTGCCCCAACTCTCTGGAATGGTTCCTCGTCCTATTCGACTTGCTCCTACTTTCTGCTCATTTTCTTGCCTACCCGTCTTATTCTGTCTCTTAAACCCTCACTACTGCACACCACTACGGTACATATCCCCCCTCCTATCATATGTTACTTCCCCCACCTTCTAGATTATAAGCTTTTCAGGGCAGGGTCCTCTCCTCCTCCTGTGTCACTGTCTGTACCTGTATGTCATTTGCAACCCCTATTTATGTACAGCTCTGCGTAATATGTTGGCGCTATATAAATCCTATTATCTATATTAATAATATTAATGATAATAGGAAGGTGCTTTCTGGAAAAGGCATTGTTTTCGTCTTCTAGAATAACTCAACAACGTAATGGGGAAAGTTCTGAAAAAAAAAAAAAAGCAAAATTGCTGTGTTGCATCATAAATCATATCATAGATATCTTTATACTTTGCCCATAGTCCTGCGATAATCGCTGTGTGTAATATTTATCATTTGTAGTTTGTGTAATCCGGGCAGAATAACAAGATGGGAGAGGCACAATAATCGCAGTGGGTTAGTTCATAACACTGGTAGGAAATAAGTCCAGCAGTGCAATTGTTATGAATAGATCTAAGGCAGATGAATTTACCGGAGCAGAGAAACAAATCATTCTCCTAACAGTAAATCTGATTTTATGGGAATGTATTGAATGAAAATGCTTGCAGGTATTTATGTTCAGCTGTATTTTGTATCCACAGCTTTTTAATGGATCTCTGTGTACATTTGTCAGTTTGTAGTAAAACAGATTATATATTATTATATATAATTGTTTTTGTTTTTTTGTTCTTTAGGCTCCACGCAGACGCGTCATGTTCCGGAGGAGAAGCATAGTCAGCTCCAGAGTATCTCCAAACTCCTTCTGGTCATCAGTTGTGTGTACGTCTCTATATGAACCTGGGTATTCCAATGGGTGTCAATGTGAAGGTGGTGGGATGGCAATGTTTGGCCTGAGCAAGTCCTCTCTACCTCAGTGTATATACTTTATATATACTATCATAATACCAATAATAGCCTTATACATCCGTCATTCCAGTATAATGTATAAGCTATAAAACCTCTGATATTTTACGGTTTTATTAGCTTTAAATTATTATTATAGTTCTTGGAAGTTTCCTTTTTATTCAGCTACATCTTCTGATAATCTGAAATCAGAATGTGAATCACTGTATATAGTTGTTCATACTGCAGACATCTTTGTTGGTTTAAGAGAAGCTTTTGTTTCCCAGGTAGATGGGTTACCATAGGACATTCGGCATTCTTCTGGTGATTACGCAGAAATTCACTTGTTTATGGTGTATAAATAACATGATGTTTGGGTACCCACAGCAACCGGGTTATAATCGCTGACTCACTCACTTATCTGGTTTGGTCTGTGCATAAGTAGCGGTTATCAGATTATTAGGTCCAGGGATTAATATTTGACTACAGGTCTGCTTTAAACAATGTGAACTACAGTGTAAAGCTACGTACACACTTCCAATTATTATCGTTGGAAAACGAACGACGAACGATCCTGCACGATATCTACGAACGATCGTATAGCACCGATCCTGCACATAGAGGTAACGACACGATCGTTCGTAGATATTGTACACACAATAGATACGATCGTTTAAGTGATAGAGGAACTATGTGCACGACAGGAAAGTGAACGAACGTTCGTTCATTACGCATGCTCAGAACATGGACGATCAACGAACGATCGTACACACGAACGATGTTCAACGATCGTCGTCCGATCCGCCGGTCCGGTCGTTCGTTTCCAACGACTTTCCTCGTCCATCGGCGTCGTTGGTTACTTTTTTAACGAACGATTTTTGCCCAATCGATCGTTCGTCGTTCGTTTTGAACGATAAAAATTGGAAGTGTGTACGCACCTTTATGAATCTTTTAGATAAAGCAGGTTCATTATCTGTGAATTAAAGTTCAAATCCCACCAACTGTGTGTTTGATGGGTAACTTCCTGTGCAATAATTGTCATTGGAAAGAGTCTCAGGAATGAACGACTGCACAATGCATGAACGAGCTCTGTACATACAGCACCGTTCTGCTTTATGGAGAGGGGAGAATGATGGAGCGGTACCCAGCTGCACTCTCTTTTCTTTACTTTCATTATAATTGTTCCTCATCTGTGGATCTGCTAGGACGGTCGTCTGGATGACGAACGCTGTACACACACCGAGGCAATGTTTAGACGAGAATCATCTGGCGTGTGTATGTATGTAGCCTTAGCAGTGAAGATATCTGCAACATAAGAGCTGTAGGGGAGTTTAGGGGCCTGACAGTCACAGGGGATTTACATGCAAACAGCTAATCTACAAATATTTAATGTTTGTATGTTCCATACAAAATGTATTGTTTTTGAGGTGAAATATTTGCTATAATTTAAAAAATAAACAGATTACTTAGATTATTGCACACTGTGCCTTTCCATTTGTTACGTAGTGCCCTCTGTTGAACGATATGAGTATTACACTACCTAAATCTGTGTTTCTCAACCATTTTAACATGGGGAAACCCCTTGAAATAAGTTTCAGGTCTTCACGGAAACCTTTCTGTATTTACTATATCCACAACTCACAGTATATTAGTGTGGCGGTCAGAGAGAAGAATTCCTCACTGCTGGCCATTGTCACCCTTGCATGGAATCTGTTAAACTGACTGAGATGCACAATTTGCTTATTACTTAAGGAACTCTCAGAAGGAACCCTGGTTGAGAAAAACTGACTTATTTTATTATGTATTTATGTATCCCACTTAACATTTTCCATAGCGAATTTGCGGATTATCCAACTAATTAACCATTCACCTTAATAAATGTTCCTCGAAGGAGCTCGCAATGTAATCCCTACCATAGTCCTAGTCACTATCACTTAATAGATTTGAGTTATTTTCTATCATTTACAAATATAACAAATGTTTGTATTTCAGTTACCAAAGGTTGCACTAGGTGGTGGACTCAAATTCTTGAAGCAAACCTGTGATAGTATAGCAACATGTTTGCCATGTTCTGATCAGTAGTGAGTCAGTGTGTCCACAATTAAATCTCTAGCCTGGTGTAAATTTGGAAAGTATAGAAGGGTAGTGTGCTTCATGTATGGAAATTATTTTATTTTCTCCCACCAAGAAGAGGTGGGAGGACATAACTGTACTTTGCCATGTGTTAGTCAATGGTCTAATTGAATTGTTATGTTTTTATTGTGGTTATTAGAGTGATAATGGCAGTTCGGTAATCTGAAAGTATTCATCCTGTCAAATCAGTAACGTACTTTGTTAATTGTATTCCAGGTCTACAATACCTTTGTATCTCACACAGTTTATGTTCTTTTTCTACAGCCTGGTGCTGCTGGTCATGCTCAATGTAATGTTGTTTTACAAGCTCTGGATGTTGGAGTACAGCACTCAAGCCCTGAGCACTTGGCAAGGCCTCCGACTACAAGAAAGGTAAAAACACAAATTGTAAATCTGAACACTATTCCCAAGCGATACCTTTGGTGGTTCTAATTCCATTATCTTTATATTTGCAGCCCCCTTCCGCAGTCACAGGCCGAGTGGACCCAATTGCTGGAGTCTCAGCAAAAACATCACGACACAGAGCTCCAAAAATGGAGGCAGATTGTAAAATCATCTGTCATGCTGCTAGATCAGGTATATATTTAGCTTTAAAGAGGCCTTTGTGCCGGAACATTTTTCAGTAACAGATCATAGATTTATTAGTGAACTAGCTAGGAGAATTATTTTGAATATTTTTATGAAATTATTTTCATTATTATTTATTGATTGCACAGGAGAGATTTGCACTCACAATTACATTTGTTGTTTATTACACTAATACAGGGTTGTCCAACTGATAGGCCCATACATTCTTCCTTTGTCTCACATGGCCCCAGCCATACAGCACAAGGTAGAAGCAGGTTCTCTTTTCTCTTATGCACCCGGCACTGTCTGCAGGGCAGAATGGGCCATTAATCAGTCCACTGATCATTCTCCCCAACCGGGAGATCACTCTGAAAAGAGCTGTGTAGTTCTAGACAGACCTGGCAGGAGAAAGCAGTGCAGGAGGATTTGTTCACCACTGAATGCCACATAAGTCGTTTTGTTAATTATTTTAGCCCTCTGAATAGTTTGGGGAGGGATTTTGTTTATTGCTGCCACTGTAACCCCATAGGGAGGGGGTATTTATTGCTGCTACTGTACACCAATGAAAGGAGTAATATTAATGCTTGCCACTAGACACCCAACAAAAATAGAGGGTTGAAAGAAAAATATTGGAGGGCGGTCATTTCTTCTATTTTTATCAATGAAAAGGAGGAGGGTGTTAAGATTGCTGTCATTGACATCATTGAAGCTGAATCCAGAAATCTTGCATGGCTGTACCTGTGGCGACATAATGTTCCATACAGATTAGTGCAAGAGGAGGATAGCCAGTAAGATAGCCTGAGGCTTCTTGGGAGGGCATTAATACAGTTTATATGCATGTCTTTTCTTTATCATGGAATATATGGCCATCACCAATATTTCCTCAACTAAAAGTCGCTCAGAAAATGGCTGATGTAGATGTGGCCAGCACTTGACTTGTGTATGCAAATGTCGCCACTGCATGAAAACCTTGCTCTATAATGTCACCACCACCTAGTGGTGAAATAAGGTAATGCTGAGCACTTGCATGGTATGCTTCATTGCCTACAAGTGAATAATATGAAGTAGACACCATAAACTGCCTAGCTCACAGTAGTTCTTGACCTACACTTTCCATGCCATAAATTTGTATTGAAAAATACTCCCAAACAAAGAATATTCGATATAACATAGTGGTATAGGTGATTCAAAGAAGCATGACAGCATCTTGACGCATTTAGTCATAAAGTCTAAAGCTACGTACACACGTCAGATTTTTATCGCCCGATAATCGGCATCGGCCAATTATCGGGCGAAAATCTGCCGTGTGTACAGTCGGTGTCGTCCGTCGTCTGGACGACCGACCTGCCGGATCCACGGACGATGGACGACAGCCGATCGTAATGAAAGGGAAGGGGGAGAGCGCGCAGCAGGGTGCCGCTCCGTCGCTCTCCCCCTCCCCTCTCCATAGAGCATGAACGGTGCTGTATGTACAGCATCGTTCATGCATCTTGCAGCCCCTTGTCGTTGGAAAGGATCGTGAAAGATCCTTTCCAACGACAAAAATTGCAAGTGTGTACGCAGCTTAAGGCGTCGTGGCATTGCCTTTGTTGAACAATGGGGCCGGTGTCTCCCTAGTGGCAGCAGGTCTGTGTATGTACCAGAACATCTTGGCAGTGCTCGGGCCTCACAATATTTCTTCTCACTTATTGAAGTAGATTCTAGGTTATCTCCCCTCCTATTGTGTGTTAATTCCCCCACCTCCTAGATTGTAAGCTCTTCGGGGCAGGGTCCTCTCCTCCTGTGTTACTGTCTGTATTCGTCTGTCATTTGCAACTCCTAATAATTGTACAGCGCTGGGTAATATGTTGGTGCTATAAAAATCCTGTTAAATAATAATAATAAATTCCAGGTTAAAATTCTGATTAGTCTTCTTTATGCATCCAATGCAGACCTACGATAGAGCTATAGGATTGCTTAAAACACATAGACAAATCTAATCTTTACTTATCTTTACTTTTTCTGCTTCAAAAAAAAAAAAAAAAACATTTATGAATGTTTTTAAAACTTTGTGGCCCCTCTCCTATCCTAGTGACTTAAATGTAATCACATAATCAAACAATGTGTCTTTTTTTTTTTTTTTTTGTTCTCGGTCTAATCCCTGTTGCTTTATTTCCCTCCCCAGATGAAAGATTCCCTGATAAACCTCCAAAATGGCATTGTTTCACGAGACTTTGTCTCCGACTCGGAGGACAAACCTTACCAATGAGGGTGACGGGAATGGATGGCGGGAGAAAGTGTGCAATATGTGTATAGAGAAGATTTATATGTAGATACATATATGTATATTTAAATATATATATGTATACTATGAATACAAAAATTTATATTCTAGAATGAACTGTATACGCCTCAGCTGTGTTAAGGGATGGTCTTTGTCCAGCTGCCCAAGGACGTTTTGGCTCAGAGATACTGGGTTATGGTGTTTCAGCCTTGACTTTCTCAGCATTATTGTTCTGAAGGAAGATTTGTGCAGCTCTTCCTCAACACGAGGATCTTTCTAAATCCAGTGTATAAACCTGCGCCATTGCTCTACCTCCGACACCCGCAAACCTTTTGCTGATGTCAACTCGACATAGCACCGGTGTCTAGGCTGGTGCTGCGAGTGGATTGGTGCTGAGGAGATAAGCAGAGGCACCCCCCAGAACAAGGAGAAGAAGAGGAGTACGGAGCAAAAATGCACAATCGCTCCTTACGGATGTCTGTGTCATCACAAACTCTTAAATGAATCCGTGAAGACTCCACTGCCACCCAGCACTGGTCCAATCAAGCATAGACAGTGCGGAATCTGAGAAGTGTCCTGTCTCCTGGACGGAGCAATACATGGGAGAAGCTAGATTTTATAATATATTTTTTTCTCTTAAGTAATTTAAAGCTTGAAAAAAATAGGGATTTATTTGTCTTTATGTAATACCTTGTTTGGATTACAGTGCTCTGTCTGCAGCTCTATCCTGGGCAATGGCTGAGGAACCTCTTGCCAGTGTTATGTGACCACATCTACTAACTTATCATGTTTCTTTTTTTTTTTTTTTTCATTTATCCTTTATAAACTCAGTTGGCGGAGGTCCTTCCTAATTGCAGTGGGGGACAGTTCTGCTGCTACCAAATTTATTGCACGAAAAAAGTATTTCAATTTCACAACAATTCAGCCAGTTTGACCATTTTGGCAGCAGGCTTAGCGTAACTTGTAGTTTCCTAGCAGGCATTAGGAACCGGTTTTCCTGTACATACCACAAATGTAGAAAGGAAGATAAAAATATTTGTAATTCCCAGTCATATTTTCAGAATAATGGCAGAATAGCTTAAAAGTAAATTATTCTGTTATCTATTCAAAAGAAAGTATTTCTAAATACCAAGCCTGTGAGTTTGTTTGGTCAGATGTCCCCCACTACTTTTGGGCTAACCCAAGTTTATTTCCAAGAGCTACCACAGCTGCTAACCTATTGAACGACTGTCCAATCCTGAATGTGTCTGTAGGTAAAGACAAATCTCTACGTATATATAAGGGAATGCTGCTAGATACTACAGAAATCATTCGACTTTGTCATAGATGAGCCGGCAAGTGCAGGAGAAAGAACACTACGCCTCCGGCACCTTTAGAAAGGGCTTTTTGTTGACCAGCAGGCCTTGGTTGACGCTGCCATATATCTGCTTTGTGAAATTGGAGGTAGCTAAAAGAGTTGCTATATTTGGTAGCTGGCTGCCGTATTGTGTGACTGGAGTTCAGTTTATAGGGATTAGGAATAGAAGAATAGATAGCTCTGCATTCCAGCACTGGCACCGCCACGTGTCTGCTTTATGATTTCATGTCATTAACAACAAACCAGTGCAGTGTGTCAGTATATCCAGTGTTGAACCCAGTCATTTTTTACCCAGGTGGCAGAAAATTGTAGGTGGGTAGCAGCCCCTGTATTGTGACCCAACTCTTTAGTAACCACCCAAAAACAGCCGGGTGTTTACTGAAAAGTGCCAGGTGGTGCACCCAGCTAAAAGGGACTGGGGAGAACACTGTATATCCTGAATCTTCTACAGAGCGTAAAGAGCGATTCTAAAGCTTTAGGGATGGGAAAGGCACTGGACTTCTGCCATTCCTACACCAGCTCAAATATCGTTCACACGAAGGGTAATTGTAGACAGACTGGCTGATTTGGGACCACAAGAATCAACACAAGCATTTCAGCAATTTAGCAAGAATCTTGTGCAAATATGCAGATACACTGGACTAATGTATTTATTGTTATTTATTTATTAACATATTTCTGGGAAAAAAGTATCAACATTAATTCACTTCCTGTCCCCATTATATGTAGCTGAAGCTTCCAATTTTAATTGCATTTATGTAAAGATTTTTTTTAAGTACATTCTGGATGTTTGTTTTTAAACCTAAAGAAAGTCTTAACTGGAAATTCTTATTCTTTTTTTTTAGAAGGCTGTGGAAAATATCTGAACCTATATCTTGCTTCTGTTTATTCCATTGGGAATAATGTATTAAATGAAATATAGATATTTTTTTTAGTAAATGAAATGTAGTCTTTTTATTACAAGTTATGCTCCCTTTGCATGAGGATTGAGCAAAGCATAAGAAATCCGTCATTTATGATATGCTAATCTGAGGATTATGGGAATGGTAGTTTAGAAGGTAGATTTAGATTCACCTATTGTCTAGTATATTTCCACATCTATTCTACTTTATTTTGCCTTTACCTTCAAAAATTTGATCACAGATCATAAAAGTGGATGCTGCCCTCACCTCTGACATTTACAGATTGACCTGTTAGGCTTGTATGTCAAACCTTGTACTAGGTAAATATTGCACTTCTGCCTTGCTTCAGCTTTTTATTGCTTGGATATTATATGGTCTCGGCCCAGGGGCAATTAATGTGACCCTATGTTTGTCTTGTGTTTATTATCTTGCTGCTATTTTAGTTTGCTATTGTGGTGACACAATCTCAATGCTTCCTGCCCTTGGCTGTGTACCCAAATATTTCCACATGTTCATTTTATTTAGGGTAAAGGGCATTGCGTTGGCACGTCTGGGTGAGAAGTGATTTTTAGATACGTCAATGCAGCCTGCCAACAGGCATCGTGGCCGGCCATAGGATGGGAGCTCATGTTCCAGACAGACTTGGTGTCAGGTTTGCAGATGTTTTCTCTGCCTGTTAGTATTAAAGCACATATTGCATGTTGTGTATAAATGATTTAGCTCCTAAACATTTCTCATGTTCTTCTCTTGCTGGGCAGGACCCTGAAGAGAAAGGCCAATATCCACCACATTTCACTTTCCAATTGATCTTTTAACAGCTGCTGAAAGCCTTTTCTGGTGGATATGGTGGTGGCATTGATCGATTACAGAAGGCCTTGCATCTAATTTAAATCAGAAGCATGCTGCTACAGGAAAATTCTGATTTTCAGATACATACGATAGTCCACAAATGCTCATTGACAAAAAAAAAAACGCAAACGCAAATGCATAGCATATAGAGATAGTGATATGTGGGTCATGCTGTCCACAGGGGTACACACTAAATAAAGTTAAAGGGACCATCTCCCTCCAGTCACCCTACTTCTAAACCTACTTAGAGAAAAGAATAGAGGAAAACGTATTCCTCCCTTATTACACAGCCATGCAAAGTGTATCAATAAGGATGTAATAGGGAAGGAAGCAGAGTCCCTCAATAAACATTGGATAAAAGGATGTTTTGGTGAGAGATGAAAAGCAATCCTATTTCCTTCATTGTTTTTTGAGTGACACAGCTCTGTAGTGTCGTACTTTGTATGTAAATTACCTTCCCTGGTTGTTCACAGGATATCGTTCTACATCGCTGTGTCTTTTGATGAACAAAAAAGGAAAAAGATTGTATAATGAATACAAACATTCCTCTCCAAAAGGCCTTTTCTCATCATTTCTTTATACTGTATATCACAGATTACATACGCTATCTTCGCTTCTCCAATGGCCTCCCAATGACTTCCCCACTTATAACCTCATCACACACACGGCTCCAAGACTTTTCTAGAGCTGCCCCGACTCTCTCAAATGGTCCTCCTCATCCTATTCGGCTTGCTCCTACATTCTGCTCCTTAAAAAGAGCCCATATAACCCATCTTTTTAAATTTGCCTACCTGTCTTCTTCTGTCTCTTAAACCCTTACTACTTCCCACCA
This sequence comes from Pyxicephalus adspersus, assembly GCF_032062135.1. NCBI lineage: Eukaryota > Metazoa > Chordata > Amphibia > Anura > Pyxicephalidae > Pyxicephalus > Pyxicephalus adspersus. The sequence goes on from NC_092868.1 coordinate 54,339,218, forward strand.
TTCCAATATCTCCCCTCCTATTGTGTGTTACTTCCCCCACCTCCTAGATTGTAAGCTCTTCAGGGCAGGGTCCTCTCCTCTCCTTGTGTCACTGTCTGTGTCTGTCATTTGCAACCCCTATTTAATGTACAGCGCTACATAATATGTTGGCGCTATATAAATCCTGTTAAATTAATAATTGGGTGAGCATCACACAATTGTGTCTGTGATCAACAACTCAGATGAAGCCACTCATAGCGGTCAGCATCCATAAACAATCATTTTACCAAACATATAAATGTTTATTAGTGTTACCTGTATATAGTGTTAAAGATCCCAGACTTAAGTGCCTAGATGTTCAATTTTGTATAAAAGGTAAAACAGGTTATCTATTACTTTTATTGTATTCATTTTCTTGAGCCTCTCACTTGTTCCTGCAGATAAAAAAAACTGCTTTCTATTTTTGTAAAGGTTCACATTATCCTTCTTTTCCATAAATGAGTAGTGTACAGGGCTTGATTGGGGGGGTGGGAATAATGTACCTGCCAAGTTACAGATAAGGCAGAATACAAACAGTCTGCATGTTGGGGTTTGTAGCTAATCGGCAGCTTGGAGACCGAACATTGCTAATGTGTAATGATATAGTGTGCTGAATTACAGGTTTATGATGCCATATCTATGCCTGAGCTGCTTCCTATTATACAGATATTTGGCGTGGGCTTTAGCATGACATGAAGACATATAAATTATATTCCCCCAAAAAGCTATAGTTATGGAATGGCTTACTAATCAGGGTACACAAATACTAAAGTTTTCATTTTGAAGTAAACCCTACTTCACCGAAGTCATGTTTAACAAACTTTTATTCTGACTTACTATGCTGACCCAAATCCGACCAGGTTCCTGAGTACCCAATGCTGAGTGTAGCTATGTTTTTTTTTTATTTTCTCCTTTCTGTACAATTAATATACCTATCAAATGTAGCAATGTGTTCTAGAATCCTACACACGCAATGATGTGCAGGATTGTGGGAGAGCAATATAAACCAAGAAGCCTCATACTCTGAATTTACAGCACATTTTAACATTGGAAAGGGTGCTTCCATTATCCTCAGTATCTGCCCAGGCTTCCATTTTATATCCTGACAGTACAATTTGCTATTTGTTAGAAATTCCATGGAGAAGAGCAAGAGTCCTAGCAGATGGCTTTCTTTTGGAATATGTCTCCGCCATTGTATTGTAGTGCCATTGCTCATTTGTGCAGGACTCAATTCAGCCAAAACTCACCTCATGATGTTTTGTAGAGGTAATATCAGGACACCTAAGCATCTGCATTATTTACATCTGAAGCTGGCCACAATTACATTACAGTCCTAAATTTCTGTCAAAATACCAATATTGGTAGCTAATTGTAAAATATCATTGCAGCTTAAAGTGCATGACCAGCCAAAATTTCTATTTGGCATTGTGGAAAAACCTTTTAGGTTCTTCTCACCAGGGCATTAGAGAGATTGCAGCTCACTTCCCGTCCCAAAGTTTCAGGTTTTTAGTAATACTTTATTATTTAATATAAAACTTCATTTTGCCATTTGTATCTTAATGTACAGTGCTGCGTAATATGTTGGCGCTATATAAATCCTGTTTATTAATAATAATAATAATAATATTATTAAGGAGACTGCTCCAGTTCTAGGAACAAGCTGTCACCCTCCACACAAAACAAGCAACAATGGTTGGATGCTCAGTTTGAAACTACCAAAAAAGTTGATTTTGGCACATGGACAGGGCAATATACAACATACATTGTTTATAACTCTGAAATGCAATCAATTCCTACCAAATTTAGGAAAATCCCCCCATTGAGGATAGAAGCAGTTGTTTCAACCTTTCCTCACTTTATTTCTCATTCTGTTTTTGTTCCTGATAAACTGGGACTGAAAGTGAGTGAAACTCTTACCGGGACAGATCCTGATCCATATATTGGATCTAAGCCCCATTATATGGAAATTGGAGTTGGTTTTAAGTTTTTGACACAATATGTTACCATAGCATGAGGCATGCCATGCTTGGCTTCTGCTTGCCATGTTTGAGCATGATTCTTTTGAAGCCAGGGATCATTGTAAAATAAGTTCTGTAGTAAAAGGTAACTTGGAAAAATAATATTTTTGTAGATCTTTACAGAACAGTATGGCTACAATAGTCTCTTTGTCATGTTAAATAATACTAAGGTTGTGTACACACGTCAGATGATTCTCAACCGATAATTGCCTCAGGGCTGATATCAGATGAGAATCTGGCATGTGTATAGCGCTTGCTGTCCGTCGTTACGAAGAACAATCATGAAAGCGAAGAGGAAAAAACGCAGCGGGATGCCACTCCATCATTCTCTCCTTTCCCTCTTCATAGAGCAGAACAGTGCTGTATGTACAGAGCTCAATCATGCATTGTGCAATCTTCTGTCTTTGAAAAGGATCATGAAGGATCCTTTCCAACGATAATTATTGCATGTGTGTACCCAGCCTTAGGCATGCTAAAATATCAATTCATGATTTTGATGGAGAGACTTAATAATCACCACTAATATGATATTACAGTTTGATAAATCAGGGTCTGTGGAGATTTGTAAACACTCTTACCCCGTGCTCATGCAGCTTTTGCCTCATCAGAATATATATTGTCACCTTTTGAGATCAGACTGTACTGTAATGTTTGTGGCCAGGTCTTCATTCCATTCCATTCTATTCCATTTTCTTTGTAATCAGTTGCCAGTAGCAGCCTCCCCTTTGTCATTGGTACAACTGTCTGGTGCTAATCTAGTGAAGACCCGTGTTGTTCTTAAAGAAGCTGCACGAACATTCTGCAGTAAGAATGGTGCTTTTATTTCTCTAACTCTGATTACTGGTACTTGTAGTCTGGGCATTACCTGTTTTTTTTTTGCTTTTTAATTCATGAACTTTACTTTACCTTACAGATAAAAAAAATAGATATAATTGTTAATTGCTGAACTTTTCATGAGTTTCACAAACTTTACAGTGGCTGTATTGATTTATGGTCAACAAAGGCTGTTGTGAAGACTATCACATGTGCAGCATGATCACTGTGCTGCAGAACTTACTGAAATAACATAAAAACTTTAATTTTTTTTATTTTTTTTGTGAATCTGTGCTGTCTTGTCATGTAATCGGCAGTTCTGGCTCTTTTTATTTAAGGTTGGTCATAAACGGGCAAACATCTCTCTGTAAATGAAAGGTGGCCAACCTCTGCCTTTCCCTGAGAAAGGTGGGGACCTAGCATGTACTCAGCAATTTACCTGGCAGGGGGAAAAAACATTGGGCAATGGGCTTTAATTGGTCTTTGTCGATGGTATCAATTTTCCTTTCATTCAGATGTTTCTAACTCAATTATTCAGATATATTTGACCTGCAATTGTCCTCCTAGTTTTGCATTCCCATTGACACCTAGGGGATTGCAAAAATGTCATCGCAGGGCCTCTCTTACCAATGGCAAGTCCAATAAATGATCTCAACAAAATGTAAATTGCATGTAAGCAACAATAAACTCCTCTGATGCTGGATGTGCTCCTTATCACCCCCTTGACTGAGCATTGCGGTGGGTTTGTTCATTCATGGCCTTCCTTTAATCTGTGTAACAGCCCGGCTTTTCCTAATGACAGATTTTTTAAACCTGTGCTTTGAGCAATCCCACCCAGTTGGATACTGGCCTTTACCAGGTAACCACAAGCTGGTGAAGGCTGATCTGTGACTGGTTGCCTTGTGGTAGTACAACTCTTGCTCACTGTCTTTTTGTATAAGACCTATTTGTTTTACAAGCCAACAATGCCGACTGGGTTTGTAGTCTATACCCTAAAAGCATTTGGGTCGGTTTAATAGAGTTTTCTTCTTTATACCAACAATATGCTGAAAGCGTTTGTTTTTTTTCCCCCCTTTAATCCATTTTGACAATGTTTACTTGTAGCTGTTACTATGTCTATATTTGTACCACAAATTGTAACTTCAATTTCATGGCACTTTGCACTGGAAAATGCAGAAAACCTTTCAATTCTTTGATTTCCTCCTGAGAGATTGGAGAGTGCAGCACAGAAGAATCCTTAGAAAGTAGCAAAGAGTTTCATTTCAGCAGATATATTGCACCTGCGCAGCCTGTTCGTCAAGAGATCTCTACAATCATGTTGTTCTATGGTGTTACTGACCTCTGGATGGCAAAACTGTACATGTACAAATTAATAAATAATAAACCTTTGCGCTGTGCGCAGGGGAGTTATGTCCTGGGGGCCTGGTAGCATAGGTATATAACGGCTACTCAGCCAAATCTCAATGTGAAATAGCTAGAAAGACTTAATTATGAATAAAATAAGTATTTCAACAAGGAATATGTCTCTGTGTTGTGTTTCTTTTATTCTACAAATCCTAAACACCCAGTACTAGGGCTAATGCACCACCGACTGCCATACTCTTTGGAAGAGTGTTTTTATTATTATTATTATTATTATTATACAGTATTTATATAGCGCCATCATATTACGCAGCGCTGTACATAGTCCATAGTCGTGTCACTAACTGTCCCTCAAAGGAGCTCACAATCTAATGTCCCTACCATAGTCATATGTCATTAATGTAGTCTAAGGTCAATTGTTAAGGAGAAGCCAATTAACCTAACTGCATGTTTTTGGGATGTGGGAGGAAACCGGAGTACCCGGAGGAAACCCACGCAGACACGGGGAGAACCTGCAAACTCCATGCAGATAATGTCCTGGCTGGGGATTGAACCTGGGACCTAGTGCTGCAAAGGCCGGAGTGCTAACCCCTGAGCCACAAAGTTTTTAACACGAGGGAACCCTTGAAAAAACTTTTTAGGTGTCAATGGAACCCCTCTTATACTTACTATATCCACAGATCACAATATATTGCTGTGGTGGTCTGGAGGAAGAATGCCACCTACATAGCTGACCCGTTTGAAGAATTATACCCTTACAGATAGCCAAAACGACTATTGGTGTCAGTTAAACTGACCTGAGAGGCATAAATTGCTCATTGCTCTCAAGGAACCGCTAGCAACCTCTGGAGCAACCTCTTAACCACTAACTACTTTACTTTAATGAACCCTGTAATGGGAGAAACGTGGAACCTGTCATCGCTGATTTTTCCTTCTTAAAGTTGTATAAATGTTTCAACATATGAAAGCTTTGTTTTTGTTTTCCAATGGGACGTAAACTCCTATGCATATTTACTTTTGCGTCTTTTAAGCATTAAATGTTGCAGTGAGGGTAATGGGAAGAACTAGTGTAACATACTAGGATACTGGGGACTTTTGCTTTTGAGTTACTGTCCCAGACTATAGTCCGACAAGATTTCTGACTTTTTTCACAGGTTTTCTTTTGAGTGAAGTGACACAGACTCTTTAAATCCCAACCCACTTACACTTGGCTCCTCAACTAATCCTATGCCATATTGGATCCACTGCGAAACATCCAATATTTCAGGGAGCATCTGATATTCAACTAATATGCTGTGTTTATAGCCAATGTCAGTAGGCATTGAAGTTTAATGCCAAATGTCTGCTGCACCACATATGCAGGGTATTCAAAAGTTTTAAGATCCTGGCCATTATAGTGCCCCCAGACTACAGTCCGACAAGATTTCTGACATTTCACAGATTTGCCTTTGAGTAAAGTTACAAAGCCTTTTCAAAGCTGACCCTGACCCACTTACACCTAGCTCTTCAACTGATCCTATGCCATTTTAGAGATGTGGTTCAGGAAACTTAACCTTCAAATATTATGTTGTGTTCATGGCCAAAGGCAGTTTGCCAGAATGGTACACCTTCATGTAAGGAGAACAAAGCTGGCCCTCTTTTAAGCTTTTGCCAGACAGCTTTATGTTCAGTGAAGCAGAGAGGGAGATGGTTGTCTGCAGATCTTCAGGCTCAGTTTTCTCTTCAGAAAAAGTACTGTGAGAAGGCATTGCATTTGAATCGCCACATCTGTGAATCCTTACATTTAGGGAGCAGCGCCTTACATCTTTCACTGCAGAGCTGTAGCTTTGACGCTCAAGACACAGGAATTGTACTACTATTTTAAGGAAGCAGCTCAAGATTTAAGCAAGGTAAATATTTTAAAGCACTGCTTAAGTATAAGTAATGTTTTTGGAACCCTTTCAGGCTGCCAATTCCTCATTTTGGGATTTGGGGAAAATTTTAATTTTTAAAATTGCATCTGACCCTCTTATAACCTTCACCAAGTTTTTAGAACACAGCAATGACTTTTATGTTCTCTTTTTTTCTGTATACGATTTCCTTTATTTTCTCTGTTTTCAGAATCTGTGTGTTAATATAAAACCCACTTTTTTGTGAATGCATTAACCATTGCATACATAACTACCTAGCAGGTCAGGTTGGAAAATGTCCATCAAGTTCAACCACTAGAAAAATAAACATATCCCAGATATACAACCATATAGACATAGTTGGTCCAGAGGAAGGCAAAAAAAAAACCCTGGTACAATTTGCTTTAACAGGAAAAAATTCCTTCCTGATTCCACAAGGCAATCGGATGTTCCCTAGATCAGCAGTCTCTATTATCTTTACTTTAAAGCCTTAATCCCTGGTTATGTTCAGTGCTGCTAAAAAAGCATCAAGCTTTTTCTTAATGCAATCTATAGTAGTTGCTGAAACTTCTTCCTGAGGAAGCTGATTCCACATTTTCAGACCTTGAAGTGAAGAACCCCTTCCTTATCCGGAGTTTAAACTTCTTTTCCTCCAGACACAAAGAGAGCCCCCTTGTGCTTTGTAATGATCTCAAAGTGAATAATTGGGAAGAGAGTTCGCTATATGGACCGGTTATATATTTATACAGGGTGATCATATCTCCCCTTATACGTCTCTTCTCAAGGGAGAATAGATTCAGTTCAGCTAATCTCTCCTCATAGCTGAGCTCCTCCATTCCTTTTATTTCACAATGTCTTTTTTGTGAACCCAAAACTGGACTGCATATTCCAGATATGGTCTGAGCAATGCTTTGTACAGGGGCAGGATAGATCATGCAGGTAAGAATACAAGAGTCACTCTCCAGCATATGTTCTTTACTCACATACACACTGTGTAAATATTTTCATGTGTACACACAACTTTATTATTTTATAACCAAGGACACAATTTTTATTGTCCTAGGAAAGGGTTTGGCTCAGTCAGATGACCGCTGATTAAATATTGTGCCAGGAAGACATCACCACCAAATCCTTTGATTGTCTTCCTGCCTATATAACAGTCATGTCAGCCCATACTGGTTACTCTCACTGTGAAAACGCAAGTGCAAACAGTGCAATAGTTATTGTAGCACAAAAAGAGACAAAACGATTGTGAACACACGGGTGGCTGAAGGTTATTACGAAGAGTGCAGGAATCCAAAATCCTCTATGATGGCAGGCTTCCTATCTGCGATTGTAAAATAACACTCCACATCACCAATTAGATAATGAGATGAAATCAAACGCTTTATATTTGTGTAAATATCACAAAAGTGCTGGGTACAGAATGCCCATCATACTGACAATAAGAACATCTTTACAGAACCGATTTCACAACTCAGTGAATCAGGATAATAGTATCAGGTGATATCTGTTCATTACACAAGGCCTTGGCTGCCTGGCATAATAAATGCATTATTATATCTTTAATAGGGAGGATTTTCAGGGCCACTGATAACAAGTCACTTTCTGATGAGCCTTTTGGCACCTTGGCTGTGAGAGGGACAGAGTCCAGTTTCTCCGGTCTGGTTACACTAACCCTAGTTAGTTCCTTAGGAAGCGATACATCATAAGATATATATGTGGCAGTGTTTAACAAAGCAAGTAAGGCATTATAGAAAGGAGCTGTATAGTTTTTTCAATACTAAAGACAGGGATCTGCATGGCTAACTCCAGTTCCTCTGGTCATAGGTTGATCTGTGTCCTCTTAGCTTTGTAGGTCTCCTAGAAAAAGAAGAGAAGACCGCATATGGATCAATATAATGGCATGAACCATACAAAAACCAGGAAAATACTAAGCTGAGAACAGAGGTGAGACAAATCATATGAAAGAAAAATAGTCAAATCTTTACATCTGTGATTGTCACTAGTTAAAGTGTTTTAGCTGTACACTCTGACGAGGACAGAGGTGTTTGGTTTTCTAATAGTATAAACTTCTACCTCTCCTACAATGTAAACCTACATTCCTCATTTTACATTGTATTATGGGGAATACATTGTTTGGCTTTGTAAGAACAGTAATTTTGGGTACTAGTATATTGTAGTAGAGGAGTTAGGTCTCAATGAAATTTAAAAATCCAATGCATATCATTAATTACCAGGATGAAGCATTGATCTTGTATATGGTTAACATTTGCACATTTAGGTGAGCCACAAGTGGACATAAAGACTTGTTACATTTCTTGCTACCAAATAAACCTCTTGCATTGCCATATCTGAACCTTAAGATGTATACAGAGAGCACAGACTATCTGTTCAGGGCTTTGTTTGTCACCAGGCTATCCTCCTACCTGTCCTATCTTTTCCCACATTTTCAGCCACATTTTTTTTTGTAAAGCAGGAGATGTGTTCCAGAAGCATTGTAGTTTTTTTTTCTGACTCCCATATACAAGGTTATTATCAATGTCCAAACATTACCTTTATAGTAGACATCAATCAGATTCTGATCTGTGTTGGAAATTTGAATTTGGTGATGAAGCAAGCTGAGATAAGAAGTAAAAGGCATGAACCAGCATCAATTATAACAATGTAAGATCTTATCCTTTGCCCATCACTTAAAACCTGTGTGTTGAGTCTCTGCTGGAAAAATTTACCTATACTTGGAGAATATAAAAAACTGAAGTTGTTGGCATGGTTCTAACAAATACTGTTTGCCTGATGGGCATTTTGATCCTTGTAAGAAGTGAACAGAAGGAGAAGAGATTGGGTGTTTGAGATTGGCAGTAAGTTACTTCTATTGGTATTTTAAATTTACAATTACCGATATGGATAGTATTTTTCTGCAGTAATGATGATATATACCATGTTCTCAATCAAGAAAGAGAATCTGAGAGATAGATGTCGGGATGGGTACTGGGGAAAACAACCCTGGCTTGTCATTCCAATTCCTGAGGATTCCTTTCACAGGTACCCTTCCAGACATCTATCACTCAGATTCTCTCTCTTGATTGGGAAATTGGTATACATTACCATTACTGCAAAAAAGTAATATCCATCAAAATCTTCCTTCTGGTCAATAACCTCAATAAGCTTCAAACAACATTCTAACAAACCTAAACGTCCTCAACAATAGTCCTGAAGAAGCCAATAGGCAAAACGCATTGGGCTCAGAGGCATTTAGCAGTGTTGTGTATGAATGTTGTTTGTTTAGGTAGAGTATCAGTGTATAGACAATGGTCAAAAGTACCCCTGATAACTCGAACAGGTTCTGACCTAATACCTTTATGATGCTTATTAAGCCTTGATGTATATTGGTAATTGTAAATTTTAAATACCAATACAAGTAACTTACTGTCAACATCAAACACCAAATCACTTCTCCTTTTTTTTCGCTCCTTACATTACAACTCACTCCCTTCCATGTGAGTTAGGGTGTGGGAAACCAACCAGTGTCACTACAAGAGAGACGTCTGTATTCATAACTTCTTCCCTACGTTCTGATCCTTGGCCTTTAACACCTTCTGAATCAATGACCTATATTAATTATTCAGCTCGGGTGTTCAGCTTATTGTGGTTACCTTCACTACTGGAAGCAAAAGATCAGCTACATCTAGGAAATTAGTACTCTTTGGAAGAATTTCAGCCATTAAATCTTCCATAATCTCCCACATGTTATAAACTTGAATCTTAAGAAGTCATATTAATATGAAAGCATCAACCAATTATGAAAAGAAGGCTCAAAGTATTTTGTGCAGTTCACCTCTTAGATCAGTGATCGCTAACCAGTGGTCCACGAGAGAAGTTTGGTGGTCCTAAGAAAAATTTGGACATTTTTTGCAATTTTTCTGTTTTAATAATACTAAAACAAAAATAATATTCTAATAAATTCTTAAATACTGTATAACTATTTTCAACTTTATATTGCACTAAATTCACAAACTGTACTAGACATAGAAAAACAAGGGAGGCGCTGTGTGACGTCAGTGTAGTATTAAGTTGTATGAGGTAACCATTGCCGAGCCGTACACTTCAATATTGTTTCCACCAATACAACAGTCACCCCGCTCCCCCAATACCAATTCTCATCTGATTGTTTTATTTTATTTGTTTATTTCTCAGATGCTTACTTTTAGGTAAGTATGACCTTAACTGTGTATTTTCTTTACCTGTTATATTTAATGGCATCAAAAAGTTTGACTTTGATAATTATCATTTCTTATTTTGTTTTAGATTAGAATGAAATAAACCCATAATGAGAGAGAGAAAACGCAAACAAATATTTTGCATTTCTTTAGTAATACCGAAGATAATACAACTAATGATAATAGTAACAATAGTAATACTTCACTGTAAGCTGATCAATGAATCAGAACCGCTACAGTCCTCGTCAGGCAGCATTAGGAGGATCATTATTTTACAAATGTGTTTATCTTTTTAAAAAAAATCATATTAATGGTCTGCCGGATTTAAAATTATGAATTTAGTGGTCTGAAAGGTTGGCGACCGCTGTCTTAGATTGTTCAGGAAGTCAGATCACCATCAGCTGCCCTCAATCAATCTTACCTCTATGTGCTTTGATATATTTCTTGGCCTCGTTATTCCTCCACTGGAACAGAACAGTTCTCCTTGTTTTCAGAAGGTATAGCTAGATAATCAGTGCTGTAAATGAGGTAAACAGAAAAAGTTAGGATCTGCAACACCTGTAATTCTATCAACCCCTACATTCTATTATTACCCTCTTGTCTGCTCATTCAGTTGCAGCATAACTTATGCTTTTAGCAATGCATTCTCTAACTCTGACTTAAATAAAGACTCAAGAAAATCCCTACTTCAGCCATTGCTAATCTGAAAAATAAAATGTACCCTTTACAATACTACAGTTTGTTCATGTTTTCTTTTCTAATAAGTGGAAAAAAGTGAACAGATCTCTAAACTGTGCTCTGTACGTCTATATATAAAGTCCTGTACAAATATAGATTTGTATAATTCCCCACAATAACAATTACACTATTGCATCACTGTTCAGGTTTTTACCCGTATACAATAACTGCAATATTAAAGACTATGGCTGAAAATTAAATGTTTTTATGACTAATAAGATTTGGTATAACTTGGTAAACTAACCCTAATATCTGCCTTTTAGATTAATTTTCAAACACAAATCTTCAGGACAATGTGGATATGAAGGTAAGTGAGATGGGGGTATTATTTTTGCAATGCTCCTGGTACTGGGTGTCTAGTAAGAGACAGCTCCTAGATATCCTATACCATGGCAGATGGAGAGGTAAAAACAAGTGTGTTCATATTTAGACCTCATTAAGCTATGTAGCTTGGGACATCAGGGAGGTGCAAGCTATCCCTCTCACATTCATGTGTAGTAGTAGATACATGACAGCTTGCATTCATTTCTGTAATGAGCATAGTATACTTTTATTAACATAGAGGAACTCTGGACTGAAAAAAAAACAGTAGGCTGAAATATACATGGAATGTCTTGCTTTCTCATTTGCAGTGCAAGAAATAAATACTTGTCTAATGTAAGGTATGTATATATGCTCGGTCTCCGTCATACCTACTTGCCTGAAGTCCTTAGTAAGAAAAAAAAGGCACAGGGAGGTATAATAAATTACAACTCACCTCCCAGCATTGACATCTAACATATCACTGAGCCCTTTATCTATAGAACATTTATATGTTCTCTGGGGTGTGACTGAGATATGTCCTTTTTGGGGGGAATAGTCACAGAATACTGTGTAGCGATAGAAGTATATCAAAAGTAAGTAATGCAAATGAAACATTTCATACCATATGTCATTGGAAATGTAAATCAAACTATCATATAGCAAAGAATATTAATAACTTTTCCAGTTTGACATGTAACGAATATTCAGGCAAGTGTGAAAATATTGGACTAGGACAATTTATTTCTCTTGCTGCTGAAAGATTTAACCAATTGTCAATAATCTTATTAGCAGAATAATATTCTCTGTGTACTGTAGGTGAGGTGACTCCTAACAAGTGGTTAAATATCTCAGCAGAAATATATTAGGAATGTGCATGTAGCTCCAGCCTTATTTTGACATTTCCTTGTTCCTTTTGTTCCCTGTACAACTAATTTTGTTTCAGCACAGCACTATAGGGTTTCGGTTCTGCCAATGTCTTTGAGTAATGGTTTTGGTCTCAAGTGTTTTGGGGGGGAAATCTGAGCTTTGGAAATAGCTACCTGTTGTGAGGGTACAGCAATGGTTTAAGTGATATATTTTTGTAAGATGGGATTAAAAGGTAAGGCGATAGTTACAAAATTTAGTGTTAGATATGAGGATATTGCCTTATTTTATTGAGTGTCATTGGGCTGCACACAATAAACTACCTTTCAATGCCAAAAGCCCAGTACTCAGAAATACCATATCGGATTACCAGAGCCACCAATTACCATAATGTCCCTAGGCTCTCATACAGAAGTCCGAAGCCTAGTTCTTGGACAATGACAGCTGCACTGTTCTCCCCAGCCCCTTTTAGCCGGGCGCACCACCCGGCATTTTTCAGTAACCACCCAGCTATTGGAAAGCTCTGTCCCAATACAGGGCTACCACCCTACTATGGCTTCTTCCCACCCAGCTTGCAAAAAAATTCTGGGGAGATCACTGAGCTGTGATCTGCTGGTTAACAAAAATGAACACGGAGTATGTATATCTAATGTTTTTTCTCATATAACCATAAATATTCTAGATCAGGACATTTCCATAAGTTTAACAGTTTGGTGCCCAGTGGTTGCTATCTTAGGAAAAGTCCAAGGCTACGGGAATCAGAAATGAATGGTTAAGTTGTAGGAGCAACGTACTTTGTCACACTCTGGGCAACATAGATCTGACTATGATGAAGCACCAACTTTTGGTTGTCTCCATTGCCATATATAAAACAAGCATTATTTTATTGAAGGTCCTGACCCCAGAAAACAGATCAAACTTACACACTTTCCTGAGTCACTTCTTCAGCCTTGGAGATTTTTCTGTAACAGTACACAACTTCTATCAAAAGCCACAATGTGAGAAAGGCCAGAATAATATACATCATGATCTCCGAGAGGACAGACGTAAAATCTTCACTGGCTGTAAGAATGAAAATAAAATCTGTTTAGATAAAAAAATATTTGGGGATTATTTTTTCTAAATGAACAAAATAGAATGTCACTAAGCTTTACCTCCTATCCCCACAAATGTTATAAGTAAATAACAGAGATGTCATCTCTGGTACCTGGATTTCTAAATTATTTGTATATTATAATAAAAATCTATCCTAGGAATGTGATCATCTCTGTTTGTGTTGACAATACTAGTGATAAAAGCGTATTTTAAGTTAAACAAATAAAGTGCTCTGTGAAATGTTCACTGCTTACCAGGTAATAGAAATCCATATATTTCCATATTCCTAATGGGCCACTAACACAAACATTTACTTACCTATTTAGTTGCAAGCACTGTGAAGATATTTGCCCTCAAGTTACCTTCTTAAGTAAGTGTATGTCTTTTTAGCATCTCCGCTCATTCTTCTTCCCTTTAGAACATCTGATCTGTTTTTACACCAGTGATTAGAAGTCTGGATGGGTTTGCTGGTTAGGATATGGTGTGCCCTTTGACTAAGACTAGAAATGGCTGAAATAGGGGATACCTTTCCTATATCTACATGTATGCTAATATATACATTATATGCCTTCTATTCTTGTTTCAAATTTAAGCTCTAGAAGTCTTTGTACTCCAGTTTAATTATCCAAACTCCAAGTTGCCAATTAACTCTTGAAGATAATAAAGCACTCTAAAATGTTGTGTGCAAGAAGGCGAATACAATTGGTTTCTGTGTTGGTCTCTTGTCAGCGTGATATTTTTCTGAATGACTTTGTTTCCATGGTTAGAATAGTGAAGATAAGCTTTCTGCAATGTCATAATTGAATTCCCTGCCACCTACTCTTCCTACAAACCTGACTATTCAGACGCGCAGCTGCTGCCAACAGTGGCTTAGCCTGCAGGAAACCACCATTATGACAGAAATAGAGTATTGTGTTAAAAAGACTGCTGCCATCTTTACAAATGAGGACAGAAATGCCAGCCAGCACAAATGACACCTATCCAATGTATATAAATTTCATAGGCTTGTTCAGATGGCAGCAAAGACTTTATGAATGCGTCTATTAATGAGTGGTGCCCTTGGCACGCTGGGTAAAGAATTGAGCAACTCTGACAAGGACCAAATTGTGATGGCAACATTAATAGGGTTCAATCATCTCCTAAATGGCAAGATTTGTGGGCGCTCACGATAGGTAGTGTTAGGTCTATGAAAAGCAGCCTAATGAGGGACAACCAGTAAACCAGAGACCAGGTCAGGGGCACCAATGGCTCACTGATGTGCATGGGCGGAGGCATGGAAGGCTAACCTGCATGGTCTGAGCCTACAATAGATGTGCTAGAGTACAAACTGCTAAAAAAACAATATGGAGACAAGGGGAAGTTGTGCAAACAAACAGCAGCTATGTTAGGAGAAACCGTGGCCATTCTGACCACTAACACGGCCTTAAATAGGCACATGAATGTTAGAATTGGACCATCGAACAGGGGGTCCACATCCAGTCCTTGGGGGCTGGCATTCACACATATCTGTAGGATTTATGAATCAGACAGCAGCACTTTTAAAAAGGGATATAATTTACAGAGGAAATAGTGTAACTTTATTATTTCTATGAAAATCCTGGCTTGTATAAAATTCCAACAACATACAGTTAGGTTAATTGGCTTTCCCCCAAAATGAACCTGTTAACGACATATGACTGAGGTAGGGACATTAGATTGTGAGCCCCTTCGAGGGACAGCTAGTGACATGATTATGGACTTTGTACAGCGCTGTGTAATATGTTGGCGCTATATAAATACTGTGTAATAATATTCAACCCTCAAGGACCAGAGTTGGGCACCCCTTGTGTAAATTGTAAAGCAGTTCAGTCCTATGGTCTTATTAATATTTCCTCTTGTGTGCACATAAATAGAACAAAAAAACAAGCCTTGCTTTTCCTATATAAATATATTGCTATATTATATACATTCCTCATCTACATAAAAAGTTGCAATGATATAATGCATCTCTTACCTACTTTGGAGACAATGAGGGTGATTTCTAAGTTGCTTTGAGTGGAGTGCTGATGAGCCTCAAAATGCAGCGTGCGGTTAACCTGGCAGAAAAACCTCCCCGAATCGGTAATTGTAACATTTTGTAATATGAGGGAGACGTCCTGCAGATCCTTGCTTCCAATCCATTGGAGGCGGCCTGTAAATTGGCTTTGGGGTTTATTGTGTCTTCCATCAATGTATTCATAGATCTGGAGAGTGGCAAGGCTGAGTATTACTAGAGGGAATATATTTGTATGACACAACTGGCACACAACTTTATAAATCATTTATTATACATATTACTATACAAATTTTAAACTAAAATATGACGTTTGGTATACAAAAATAAAATAAAACATTTGCATGGAGGTTTATATATGGAAAGATAAAGAGAAGAAAGTGTATTTTGCCCTAACAAGCCAACTATGTTAGTTTCTATTCTGCATTCAAATTTGTGTGGATGGGCAAATGCAGCTTGCTTTAAAGTGCATTTTGCTTGCATCTGAAATCAGTTTTAGAAGATTAATTCAGTAACAGGTGAATGTGACCTGTAGTTAACCTCCTCACCTACATTTGACCTCTTTCTTAGCTGCATCAGCCTAGCTCAAGCTGGTTTTTGCATTCCCATTGACTTGTATAATTAGAGCAGCAGCAATGTAAATTGTTTATATACAGTTTAGCCTTACACCTCATAAACACATATACAATACAACAAAGCCTTTTACCCAAGAAACAAGGAGATATTACTATATAGATCTCAAATACACTGGTTAAACTGACAACAATGTACATAGAATGCAAATTACATACAAGTGATCTGTTTCCGTTTCCATCTGAGGGTTCATAGTACCATTCGACATTGGTAATGGCGAAGACCTCCTCTCTTTGCATGCAGGAGATGCACAACAGGGTCATATTTTGTCCTTGCACGGCCTCTGTCCCAGATGGAACCTCAACACATACAGGTGAGCAGAACCTAACTGCAGAGTGTCGCCAGCATAGGAAAAGGTAGGGGCAGGACAGAGAAGGTAAGCAGGGTGTACAACACCAGGGACATCAGGAAAAGACAAACACAACACCAAAGAATACACAAAGGGTCATGTCACAAAACAACAGAATGTGTAAGAATAGGACAGCACAAGTGGGAGAAAAAAAGTATAGGAATAGCAATGGGGTTGGTAACAGGGCCACAAAACAAACGAAGATACAGTAAAAGGGAGAAAGAAGAGGGAATAAACATGTTAGGTCAGATCTTATCTGTTAAGCACTTATTATAAAAAAGCAACAATTAATGTTTCCATATGCTGGTCTTTGAATGTATGTTATACACAACACTTTCTCAGCCAAGTATCAGTATTCTTTATCTGTGACATCTGCAATGAACACCATGAATATACCAACTGGAATGCCGATTTAGCTTCTAGTGAAGATAACTATTCAAGTGTGTATATACATGTATGTATGTACAAAGTGCCGGATGGTATGCCCTCCTAGAAGGGGCTGGGGAGAACGCTGACATATATACAGGTAGTCCCGACGACTTCTAGATATGAACAGGGCTTCCCTGCTCGTTTGTGTGCAGGATGGAGGCTTGATGGGGGGGGCAGTTCGCATGCCTTGCTGTTCTGCCATCTCAATAAAAATGATGTAGCTGTTCTGACTTACATACAAATTCAACTTAAGAACAAACCTACAGACCCTATCTTGTATGTAACCCGGGGACTAGCACACACATGCACGCCATGCTAACATCTGCTAAGTATATGAATTCTAAAATCAATCGTCAAATCCAAAAATCTAAAACCCCACTATAGGTCTGACATACAGACATGGCACACATGCTAAACAAAGGGTCTGAAATAATAGAAAAATAGATCATTTTTACTTTATGTTTTTCTTTTTTATAGGACGTAGTCACTGGGTAACGCATATCTCTTTACAAACTTTTTCATTACAACAGGCTATAGGTTAGACCAGAAAAATTGGATACACATCATTACTTGTAAGTATATAAAAATAATAATTTTCCCTTTTATATGTTATATATTAGGGACAGAAGCTGATTTTCCAGTCCTTTCTTTTGTCATAGAGAAGAAGTATTGTGAATGACAAGTACTGGAATTCTCATGTTTGATTTTGGCCCATTTGTGACACTTTATAGCCTCCTGCAATACACAGATCAGCATTTTGCTTTTGTTTGAAGTGTTTGGTACAACATAGTCAGATCAGAAAAGTGCAGCAGTTCACTTAGACAATAACTATATTTTCATGTTGGGCTACAAGTACCATATATCATCAGAAGGTTGTGCTGCATATTTGCAGATTTTGGTGTCGCTTCCACAGAGGGACCCCTGAGTGGGCATGAGATGTTCAGTTGCAAATATACTGTACAAATATTATTATTATTATTATACAGGATTTATATAGCGCCAACATATTACGCACGCAGCGCTGTACATTAAATAGGGGTTGCAAATGACAGACTATTACAGACAGTGATACAGAAGGAGAGGCCCCTGCCCCGAAGAGCTTACAATCTATATACATCTTGTGTCTCATAAATTAAAATGACAGAAGAGGGGGGCAATTATAAATGCATAAGGAAAGAACGATTCTTCTTTTATTCCCTTCCTGAAAAATGAAGATAAAATATGGTTGGCTGGTCTTAGCATTTGTAACCATTTGACCTCTTCTGCACCCCTTTTTATTGCAGAGGAAATTGCTTCATAGACTCGTCTGTTTATGGATCTGCTGTATTGTATGTCAGCAGTTTGTTACTTTGCATTAGTTGCTGGCACTCTATGTCAATCGCTTCTCTATTCAGGTGCTGAATGTCTGTACAGAGAATGTCTGTAATGTACATTAAGAATGCATTATCACAGGGTCAGGTTTCAGTTACTTGTACTTTCTGCATCTGTTGTCAATATATATTTGGCAACCAGTGAAAGCTCATTCCTGTCCATACAGTTACCAATATACTGAACAGTCTTTACATTTTTACTGGACTGACAATTTAATTTTATGAGAGCACTCATGGATGTGTCTATACATAGGAACCAGGAAATACTATTATATGTTGTCTGTGGACAGTTGCATTTCGCCTTGTTAGGAAATAATTTTGCTTAATGAATAGGTGAAAATGTTTACCTTTTACCTTTTTTTACTTCTAGATTTTAAAGCAGAATTTTACCTTCATACAAGTCAATGGGAGAATCGGAGCATTTGCTATCTACATAACCAGTGCTAATAAAGGTAACCAGGATAACAGCCTGCAGATGAGTGAATGTTCTGCCATGAATTTATTGTATCAGATTTTATAGAAATGTATTATGCTCCTTTATAATACTCGGTATGTTGGTGAACTGTAAGATCTCAGATATCTAAAAGGACATTGTAAACTGGCAAACTGACATATGATATGGGTACGTCTCTAAAAAATGCGCCTGCCTGATAGTGAATGCTTATCTGGGTCTTTTAACATCATGAAACTGGCCTATGTTACTGTAAACTAGACACTGAAAATCTTAAAGATGAGTGATCTGTGTTTAAGGGGAAATGTAGCTCCTTACCCCATGCATCCAGCTTGCATTTTGATTCAGTGAACTCATTCACAGTTCACTGACAGATGCATATGACCTGCAGCTGACTTTCCATTCACCTGCTTCTAAGCTGCATTGACCTGTCTCAAGTTACATGTTGACGCTATGGAGAGAGCAGCACATCTGTCACTGAAATTAATTTAGTGAAACAATTGCGTGTATTATGCACTAAGCCCCCCCTGTCCACATCTGCTTGTGTTTTTTCCCCTACTTGTATCTACAATGTTGGCTTTAGTTACCATCAATAATGAAGGCACATTAAGGGGAAGTTACAGATGAGCACCTATTGTAGTATTGCTACAGATGTGAGAAAAGCTATACCTGCACAGCTTAGTGATTAGGTACTGCTGCCAAACACCAAAGCCAGATCTTCAGCTTCCAGTAAAACAATATTGCACAGCAAGGACACACCTCCAGCCTGCTGATTGGACAGTGGAGGAGAGAGAAGCACACTGATAAGGTTATCATGCTGAACTCTTCTCCTGTTAGCATGTTCACTTTAGGCACAAGTGCCTCTCACTAAACTATGCTACCCCATCTCCACATTTGAGTACCCAGAGGATTATGGAATCTGGACAAATGTAGGTAAATATATATCTGCTTGGCTTCTTCTTAAAGGTTTTTCAAATACAACATCCCTGGTTCTCTTTTTCGATCTGTAAATCTTTCCAGCATTACATGCCTTTTGACGTCACCTCTTATATTCAGTGCAATGCACAATTCCCCTTCTTCACGACTACAACAGCTTACATTCTATTGGGTGTTGGCATGTGTAACTGGTGAAGCCAAATTTTACAAAACCCATTTTATATTCCTGTTGTAATGTTACTTCACACTTATACTTTGTTTGTAATATTTGTATGTATTAAATAGATCGTATAGTCAAACCCCTAAGGAAGCCTAAACAGGCGAAACGCGTCGGGTGAGTTCGATGTAACGGTTAGAACTTTCATGTTTAGTACCAAAAACCCTAATCCTGTGACGATTAACATGACTAGGAATATTTATTGGATGCTATGTATATTGTATAATTATGTATGAAATTGAATGAATGAATACATAATTAGGATGGACATTCAAAGTCTTGAGCCAAAAACCTCTTTCTTTTGTTTCGTTCCTTTGTTTATACTTTTCCTGGTGTAATCCTGGCACCAAAACACTAAATCTGTCAGGGTGTCAGGAATCCTGGAACTGCTGCTCTGCAGAATTCTCTGAGCCAGTAAAATGTAATACTAAATGTTTCATGGGATTGTAAGCGTTCCCATGTGGCAGACTGCGCACAGATTATCGTTTGGCCTGGAGTCGTTTGCTATAGCGGTTGTATTCTTTATGAATTCCTGTGCAGTGTTCTGGTAGATTATAATAGATGATATGTAAGTGAATATGACAATGACTAGAGTAAGACTGATGTAAGATTTGGCATTGGTGAGCCATCCAATACATTGCTATGGTGGGTACAGGATCAGAAGTCTATCACTGATCTAATAAATTAGGACAACTAAGCACAGACCATCCCATTTGTGGCTACAGTATTATTGTATTTATATAGCGCCAACATATACCACAGCACTTTACAAAATCCATAGTCATGCCACTGTCTCTCGATATCGCTTCTGGCATATTCCATAGTTGACATATTGCCATTTTGGGCCCCTGCAAAAATGCAAAGCGATCTTATGTGTTTGGGTTCACAGAGAGGTGCCAGAACATCTTTCACCCACCTGAGGAATGTTGGTGAGCAAGGGGCAATAATCTGTGTAATATGTACAATGACATCATCCCACAGATGCCAAGCCGGGAGCCATGACCTGAAAGAGTCTGCAGGCTGCACATGGGGTCCCCTGGGCCCTCTAATTATGGCTCTTCTGCTCTTTGTTACAATGTTGCTTTATCTTGTTTTTAATTCAGATGCACAGATACAAATAAATACAAATGTGTCCATGTGAAGGAAGTAAAAGCACAATATCCCTGGATCCAGGGGCTTGTCTGACATAACAAAGGAGGCTGTGCTGGTATGTCTGCCTGACTTGTTTAATTTATAGATTGTAAACTGCCCAGGAGCAGGGATCGGACCCCTGATTGTCCCCACTGCTTCAATACAATCCCCCCCAGCACATATTTACAGATTGTACCAATTATAAAGACCAGACCATTGCTGGATGAGCAGAATTGGAACCACTTGTAAAGTTGCATGGAGCTGATGTTCTGTTGCATTGCTGTGTGCATTGTTAATGAAGCTCTGCCTGCCTCCCATCTATTGTTCTAGAATCCCATGGTAAGAATGGCACAGGAATAAATGACATACCAAACAGAAGTAGAAGGGGAAGACTCCAGTATGATGTGTCCTTCCAGGTAGCCATGATGAATTCAGGTCTTTGCAAGCTTTCCAGGGGTAGTCTCTATAACCAAGGTGCTAAGGACAGCAGATGGATGGGAAGGTGGCTCAGCCTAAATGTCCAGGGCTGCCATGTTAGCAAGGTGGAGACCCTACAGGAGGTCAAGGAGATCTTTCAGCACCTTGGAGAGGGCCAGAATTTTGCTGGAAGAGATCTGAAGATTGCTGCTGTTTGCTAGATTGTCTGCAGGCTGTACAGACAGCTCAATGCAGAAGCTCTTCTGTATCTAGCAGGTCAGCAATGCTTCTCCTTCATCAGATCCGGGCGCCAGCTACAAAATCATGAATGCATTACTCCCCTTCCGTGCCCAGTGCAAATCTAATCAGCATGGATGCATTCAGCTCCTACAAATGGCTCTCCGAAGAAGAAATGAGCTCATTGACCGCTAGGTGGCAGAAGAGAGCAGCCTTTGATAATGTGAGTCATCCAGCCACTTGGCATCAGCCGGGTCACGTGACTCAGAGCTCTGCTTATTAGGAGTCAGGAACTCGGATCAGAGCTTTGGTCTTGTGGCATTTCACTAATTTATTTTATTTTTTTAATGTAAATTTTTGTTAAAGATTTTAACATATACAAGTATACAACAATGCAGAATCACAAAAAAACAAAAATGAAAAAAACATTTATTAACCCCTCTAGCGTTCATATTCCGTCCAGATTTCCATGCAAAGAGCGGTACATTTTTTTTTTTGCATGGAAATTTATTTTACATTGTAGGCTATAATTCTTAGGCATAACTCACTGAAATATGTCCAATATCTTTTGAATCCAATACAAAATTATTTGAATTTCCGGCCAATCCGCCCGCTCGCACCGACGGTAAAACCCCGGAGATCGTCTCTGCATTGCACGGCTGAAGATCGAAGAAGACGGACGTGTCCTCAGGACCTGCCGGGACCAACATGCAGCGGGGGACAACAACGGAGAAAGGTAAGTGTTTTTTTTTTTTTTTTTAGGCTAAATCTACCCCAGGTGTGACTCAGGATTACCGCTAGGGGGATAAAATAATAGGATAAAGGTAGGAATAAAATACAGAATGATGTCAGAACATAAAACGAACATCATGAAGTTTATACAAAACCACAGGAACAAAGACAAGATTACACCTGTACACAATACACCTGTGTTGTTCTAAACCTTTGTATCGATTATATCAATACACAATCAATACTTATCTAGCATCAAGTAAAACAAATTAGCATTCTTAAATAAACACCTTTGCAAGATCAAAAAAAGGGGTAAGAAAGAAAAGAAAAAGAAGAAAGACGAGAATAAGAAGTCCAAGATCTCACTAGGGAAACAACTAGTCCAGCCAACCATATTGAGGGTTCAGATGAGCAACTATTTAATTCCAGTAGCTGTTGCTTGATCCCATGGGGCCCAAATGTCTTCAAATGTCTCCAGTTTGGTATTGAGCCTAGCAGATAGATGTTCCATCAGCCGAATATCCCCTACACGTGTCCTCAATTCCGCAACAGAGGGTGGAGTGGGTGATTTCCAATGCACCGAGATGAGGCATCTGGCCACCGTAAGAATATGCGTCAAAAGAGCCTTCCTCGGTTTGGAACGTTCAGTAATGGAAACACATTTAGTTTTAAAGACACTATCTTGTAATGTGCTGCATAGGAACTGTATCTTTGTAAATTCTGGTAGTTTTGCTCTGTGATGATGAGCAAATGCAGTGAAGCTCAGCAGGTATTCAGAAATGTGCAATCTTGATTTGCGAAATGCTTGCTGATTGCTTAAGAAAACTAAAACTATTGTAAAGCATGACAAATGGATATATATTTCCTAGGGTGTGAATGAGTTAAACCCCAGCAGATATATTCCTAACTTTTTTTTTCCTGTGGACATCTTTTTAAATTTTGCATTCCCCTCACTTTTTAAATTTGGAAAGTGGTAAATAGAACAAATATAGTAACAAATCTCTGCTATGGGGACACAAAAGGAAAAAGGTAAAGGGCAACTAAACTTTATAAACCAAAAATTGCAAGCATGCATCTTTTTATTGCAGTAGGTGCAGGCGATGTCCCGTCTGGAATAAAACAAACGTATCTTCCGGTTTGCAATCTTCTCTACAATGGACACTGAGCTGTGCATTGGAGACCCTTGGGGTACAATACTGGTGTACCAAGGTGTTGGGAATGAATGAACTTCTGCAAACTTGTCTGTCAGCTAAGTCATCCTGGTCTATCAAGGACCTAGAAGAAGACCAGGGTGAGGATATCGGTGCCAGTGAAGTTTAATTTGGCTTCAATAGAAGGTCTAACCCTTCCCTGTTTTATCCCAATAAAAAAAAAAATAAAATGCCCAAAGATACATTTTATTTTCACACATTTGTAGCTGCTCTTTTTGCCTGCCTACATCTGGTCATTTGCCACCGCCTTTGCCCACATTTATGCACCCGGTCTGCCAATTTCTCTGTCATCCTCTTTCAAAACAAGTCTTTTTTTTTTTTTTTTAAATAAGTAGAGGGTCCAATTTTGTTGCTACCAAATTGCACACCCGAAGATCTTTGCTCCTTTACCATCTTTTTATGGCCATTACACAGAAAAGGTGAGTTGTAGGCGATTACCTTTTAATAAATATTCATTCTCTGCAGACATACAATAATCCATAAAATCTGTAGCATGTGCTGTGTCTTCTATGCACACTTAGTGCACTCCCGGTACATCATATCTATTAGGTAAATGTCTTCTGTCCTTGTGTTTTGCATTAATGTAAGTTAAATTGATTTTCCTAAGTCGATGTGGTCTGTATTGAAAGCTAAAAGGTGGCCGCGGCTGCTCCCAGCTTAATGCTCCATAGTGACCTTGTAATGCAATATTTCAGTGTCTCTGCATAGGGAGCATACAGAATCCCCAATCTGAATTGGCTGTGTACAGGGCACATAGGGAAACTTTCCGAACCGTACTTTCCATAAGTGTCTATGCTTCTCATAATGACAAACCCCCAAAATCTTACAATCAGTCCTTGTTGTATTGATTATTCAAACATTTATAAATTTGAGGGTGATGATTATACTCATTCAGCACTCAATACTTTTGTATTATTTCATAGGCTACAGAGTAAAAAACCTCAAACCTTCATAAATTCTTCCTATGTCATGTTGAAAATATATTTGTTCACTATAATGAAATGGTGAAACCTCAATTAGGCACCAGCTGAACTGACGTGTGTTGGAGCCCAATTGGTATCTACTGAGAAATAAAGACGTAATCAATACTGACATGTTGATGCATTACGGCTTCTATGCCTGTGAGGAGGGAATTGCCAACATCAAAATAAAAAACAAATGCGCCTATAGGGGAATGTGAAAAGCCCACCTAGCAAGACAAAGGTCTCTGTACTCTGCAGGGCACCAACTCCATGCAGCCCTTATGTGGGAGCCTGCATGAGATGGTGCCTTTTACCCCCAGTTGGGAGTAAGTAAGCTCTGCACGCTGATTGCATACACCCTGTGGTCACCATTGCACTGACACTCATAACACCAGAGATACATTGACACCCAAGCATTCTAGAATACTCCATAACCATTGTATACTGGTACATACTCCGAGCCATGGCCTGCATACTGGATAAACCCTGTGGTCACCAATGCAGTGACACACATGAAACACCAGAGACCACCAGAGACTCATAACACCATTGACACCCAGGCATTCCAGAATACTCCATAACCATTGTATATTGGTATATATCCCGAGCCAGGGCCTGCGGAATGGATACCCCTTGTGGTCACCAATGCACTGGCACATATAACACCAGAGACTCAACACTATTGACACCCAGGCATTCTAGAATGCTCCATAACCATTATATACTGGTACATATCCTGAGCCAGGGCTTGCAGACTCGATACACCTTGTGGTCACTGACACATAAAACACCAGAGACTCATAACACCATTGACACCCAGGCATTCTAGAATGCTCCATAACCATTATATACTGGTACATATCCCGAGCCAGGGCTTGCTGCAGATATGGAAATAGCTCTTGCAGCTGTGATCATCTGCAGACATGTGAAATATTGGTGTGACCCTCGGAGGAATGCCTTCCCTAGCTATAAATATATATGTTCCTCTTGTTTTATTTGCAGGGCCTCCAGCTGTAAGATGAGATTACTCTTCACATTACACTTTAGACAGAAAGGAACAAATGGAGGATAATAAATATCTTTTATTATTTTCGCACCAACAAAATGGTTCTATAAATGTTTATATATAAAACCAGGAACACAAATGTAATGTATTGCAGCTCCCCAGTCCTTGGAGGGTTGCTTTAGTTTTCTCTTTCCTTTATTTTCACACAATGCTGACAACGCTCACTAACTGACTACAGAACACCTGTGATACCCCTCTACCCATTTACATAACATAACGGGGACATTTGTACATTTTTAGAAGATTATAGAACTTAGATTCATCAAGAATGATGTTTAAATGTTTAAGTCCCTGTACTTGCATTGTCCTTTGCATTAGTTACTTACCAGGCAAGGTGAGACAAGTTCATAGATCAGGGCCACTCAGAGGGGCCAAATATATTACACTTAGGGGGCTTAAAGACACCATCACTAAAACTACATCTCCACCATTCTTACATTTTAGTATTGTAAACCATATGGTGGAATTCAGAGCTTTGCACATGGTTTGTTACATTTTTTGCCCCATTATTCCTTTATAGGTTTTGGGTTGTATATTTCTAAGGGATGTACAGAACTGCAGGGAAGGGCGGTATATCTCCTCCATTTTATTTACTTTCAGTCCCCTTAGAGGTGGCAAGGTACTGGGATAGGGGGCCATGGCTAGTATGGCAACTATGGGTTGCATGTTTGGTAGTGAGTGTTCCAGGGTCCTGGAAGGAATGGGAAGGTTGGGTGAGCGTTTTCATTCTATCTCAGAACTTGCTAAAGAAAAAGCCTCAGCCCCGCAGTGTTGGGGTTAACTGGGCTGTCAGGTGAAGCCTAAATGTCCAGAGAGTTCTGGGAGATGGAATGTGTTACCTGAGTTCAGATAAATGCTCAGGTATGGTAACCTGCCATCAGTGTTGGGATCTATGGCTGTGTTTGATATGGACTGGCTACAGGAGAGCTAAAGAAAGTGATTGCTGAAATAAGTTGTCCCTAGGTTATTTTGTCTGTTCGGCTGTCTTTATTTTGCCATAAATAAACTTTATTATTTTACCAAACTTTGCTGGTGCAGAAACTAATCACCCCTACATTACTTGGTGTATTTATATTTCATTCACCTGTCAATTTGACTTAGATTGTTAGGTGGCAGAACAAGTCATTGGTTTAATATGCATTGAAACGAATAACTTTGAGTAATTTGAACAACTGTGAGCAAATATTCAGATGAATTGAAGGGGAATCATTTATAAATACACCCATAAGAATACAGTTATTGATATATTCTATATAAAAAAAAGGGATTTTTAAATATTTCTTGGGTTCCCATAAACCTCTGGGGACCATTCGAGGGATCTTTACTTTCGGGTTCAGTTGCTTCTTCTGCCTCAGCTTGGCTCATCAAGGTGATGCATGGATAAGGCAAACAATGATCACTTCCACCCACCAGTACTATATTGTTTTTACTTTAAACATTGTTATCCATTACACCCCAAAGTTTGAAAATCACAAAAGCGTTTGTTTAGAGATTTGATGAAAACTTTAGATTAATATAACACTTTTCATGGGTAAAAGGTGCATAAATTTATGAAGGTGGGTGCAATCTGATATATTTTAAAGTCTGTGATAGCGAAGTGTATGATTTCCACTCCTGAGAGTGCAGGTGGGTATCTGGTGCAGGTAAGTATCAGGCGCAGGTAGGTATCAGGCGCAGGTTGGTATCTGGCGCAGGTGGGTTTCTGGCGCAGGTGGGTTTCTGGCGCAGGTTGGTATCTGGCGCAGGTTGGTATCTGGCGCAGGTGGGTTTCTGGCGCAGGTGGGTATCAGGGGCAGGTAAGTATCTCTGTACAATAAATGTCTTGGAAATAATTCCTCCCTGTGCAGGGAGCTCAGCCTGGGATAGGAGTGGGCGCCATCTTGTGGCCGTTTATGACACTGCAGGACGCCGAAGTTCCAGGTGGAGGAAGCATATTCGGTTTGCACGGTAGATTCCGGTTTTCTCCCTTTTATTGTGCAACCACAAGTCACAGCGTGCACAGGCTGCATGTAGAGGACGTGCAGGGCTTCTAACACAGGTGAGCATTCTAACACAGGCGAGCATTCTAACACAGGCGACAGGTGAGAATTTCCCGACCTGTGTCAGCCTGCTGCTCATTATGTACATTGTATTGTATTTTATTGTATTGTATTGCCCCTGAGGGTCCCACAGGTGTCACTATATAGGGGTCACCCATAGACTCACATTGTACCTCCTGGTCCAGGACTTGTCACCATTGTACTTGGGAGTTATGGCATCCTGTATGTGTCTGCAGACCCTGAACATGTCCCAAAATGTAGTAAAATTTATAAATCACTACAATACAATTGTGTGACTGGGCACCATTGTTTCTGTATATGTATTATATCACATAGGAATAAATGTGGCCTTTGGGTGACTCGTTTTGTGGTGTCTGCTGGGCCACAATTTGGTGGGGGGGCCACAATTTGGTGGGGTACTATTGACCGCCTGCAACATTGCAGCCATATTCCATTGGAGGCAGAGCCATGGCGTACAACATTTGAGAGGCAGCTTGGCTCCATATGGTCCATATCATTGTATGATTCTTTGTAGCCGTATTTTACACTGTCACTTCTAATGATTCTCTGACTTTATGATATGCATTGTGTACAATGATGCATTATATCATGGTCAGTGATAGAACACACAGATACAGAAGATTCCATAATAGAACACTATGCTTATACAGGACATCCGACACATAGACCACTCCTAGATACGAATGGGGCTTCCCTGATTACAGTTTGCATGACTTGCAGAGGAAATCTTTTGCTAAACACAGCTGAGGTTATGGGTGATCCTAAGGACTGAGCTCTTTTTGCAAGCTTTTGTAACTCTTTATTGACCAAGGCAAACTCTGCAGTTATTTCTTTTTGCATATCAAAGCACAGCTTCCTCCAGAAGTTAATGAATATCTAGGCTCTATAAAGTTTTTTTTTTTGCTTTGTTTGTGATTAGCTCACAGTGAGGATTTTATACAGTAACTGACACCATGCTGCCTAATAATATATTAAGACAAACATCTGTCCTAATTGCACTTATTAAAATAATGTACCTGTTCTGACTTACATACAAATTCAACTTAAGAACAAACCTACAGTCCCTATCTCGTATGTAACCCGGGGACTACCTGTATACTGTTTGTTTTCCAGTGCTCTGCTATCCTCTGATATGGCCATAGAGAAGATCACTCCATGCACACACAAGGCAGCTATAGGAATTCTCAATGGCCCACCGTGTGCCACTATCTAGACCAGGGGTGTCAACACTTTTTTGGCTTACGAGCTACTTTTAAGATGACCAAGTCAAAATGATCTACCAACAATAAAAACGTGGACCTAATAACTCCTGTGCGCGGTAGAGTTTATTTTGAAAGGCAGGGCTCGGCGATCTTCCTATTGGGCACCCCTGATATAGAGGATGCTGAGAGTGCTTTACAAATGCAGTGCTGCTCCTTAAATCAGGAACATTGGGTCGCTTTAATTTCATTTACATGAGCTGCAACACTGGCAGAAACGTCAGCATTTTCACAGCGTTATTCCAGCATTTATTCAACATTTACTCAGTGTTTATCCAGTGGTTATTCAATGTCTACACCACGATATAGACAATGGCTAACAGTGGGGTGAGGTTACTGAGCCATTTCCTCTCCCATGGACTACTAGAAGTGGACTTATTTCCAGCTTTGTGGTAAATCACCAGGAAAGTGTCCACTTAGCCGTGTCTTAACTGAAGCATTAGACCAATTTCAGACTTGAGGTCAAGCATTGTACTTCATGCTTAACCATACTCCCAACCTGAAGCCTTTGAGTAAGAACTGCATTGCAAAGGCAACATGTGCAAATATGTTAACCACTCCTGTAGTTTTCTTTGCAGCTGGGAGCATCTTACCCAGCGTGGAAGGGATCCTAGAACTGTGTTTTTGTTACTTTTTGTGATTCTGGGGTGTGCATCCACCCATTACTGATGCTGCATATAAAAACCAAAAGTGTTTTGCTTGCTTAGATAGAGCTGTCTTTAAAAATTAATCATAACAGTCTTGAGATCAATGCCTCCCTAATAACATTTCAGAATTTTCATATAAAACCAGGCCTAATGCCCTCTCCTTGTGATGTGATGCTGAGATGTGGCAATTTCGTCCTATGCCCCGAAATTCCAGGGTATATCTGTAACCAGGTACTGAACACCCACATGCCATGACTGTTCCTAACCTCCATCTATGATTATGAATATTAAAGCAATGAAAGCTCCGTTCTTTTATAAATTAGATTGAATCCAGTGTTATTCATTCAGTGTGAGTTACATATTCAGTGCTTTCATTTCTCATCCTGGCACAATACAAGTAGATATTTTGTACAGCGAGGTGATAAATGAGAATTCTTAACCAACTGTTGTGTGTAACAATGCAGTGACTACAGACTGGCAGCGTGTTACCATTCAGCAAACCCTTAACATGATTATTCTTCTGTACTGAATCATATTTTTAGTAGCAGCTCTTATAATAGCAGCGGATTTTAGAGTAGGAGGAAAGGAACATGGGGCTTGGCAGCTTGCTAATTTACCATTTAATTACCTCCCAAGAATGCCCTAGAATGGAAATTAAAGTCAGAGTATGAATAGCTCCCAGGGAAGGG
This sequence comes from Pyxicephalus adspersus, assembly GCF_032062135.1. Classification (NCBI taxonomy): domain Eukaryota; kingdom Metazoa; phylum Chordata; class Amphibia; order Anura; family Pyxicephalidae; genus Pyxicephalus; species Pyxicephalus adspersus. The sequence continues at coordinate 54,369,366 of NC_092868.1, forward strand.
GAATTTGTGAGCAGAAATCCTCATGGGTCAACATAACTTCACAAAGCCTTGGTTAATGTAAAATGATTTTACATTAACAATCTGATTGTGTCCATGTACAAAGCAGACCCCAACCAAGCAGGAGCAATGGCTGGGGACACTGGCCGCCTGCTGAGTGAATCCAATATTCATACAGTTTCATTTTACTTCTGCATCTCTGTAAAAGAAAAAGATAAAGGGATGATTCCCAGACGTGGTCTGTTCAGGTTTATAAAGCCCACAGGTGACTAAAGAAAACCTGATTTTTAGTTTTCAGTGGAGAGAAGTAAGGTTTTCAGCAGTCTGTACCTCCAAATTTGCCACTTCTCCGTCAGCCCGCCAGTGTCCTTAAAGCAGAACTAAACCCATGAAATTTACAGTCCCTATTTGCTCCTAGGAAGCTGCCATCTTCTTGATTGGCCAGGCAGAAATGATATAACACCCAGTTCGTTTATTCCCAGCATGTGCAGGGAGGCCAAAATTGCAGAAAACCCCGGCAACCAAAGCTAATGCTGTGCATATGGAGCTCAGCTTTTTGGCAGATACCCAGAACCATCAGGTAGCTAGGAGAGATTGTTTCAGGACAGGACATTGTCTTTCTGCAATAATGACCTTCCTGATCAGAGCTTTAGTTCCTCTTATTTATATTTCTATATGAAATCCACTAGGAGAACAGTGAGATTTCTGTTCTGCTGTCCTGCAGGCCAGCATGCATGGTGGATAATGTTGAAGATCTGTCATTGTTGCATGCATGGAAGGTACTTTTGTACTTTTTGTGGGGACGGCGATGCTCCTCATCCATTGTATGAAGTTTTGTGAGTGTGCAGAAGTTTATATTTTCCCTGGTGACTGGTGCCGTGTAGTTACAAGGGTGACAAGGTGTCCCAGGGTTTGGAAAGGTCTGGAATGGTGTTTATGTAGTGCTCTGGTGTTTTATATATTAAAGCAGACCTAAACTAAAAGTTTAGGGCATTTTCCTTACACTTGGGTGAAAGAGATGTCGATCTCATGCATGCGCAGTGAGCTAGGCACTTTTATTTTTCCTTTACAGCAGGCTACAGCACCCGATCTTGCACCTGCACTGTGTGAAATGGGGTGACGTAGGCTAAAGAAGGAAGGAAGAGGCTGAAGATGGTGGCGCCCTCCATGCCGGGATGAAGGAGAATTCCAGAACAGTGCGGGACCCGACTGAAGAAAGGTCCGACCCCGTGGAGGGATCTGCGGCATTAAAGGTAAGTGTGATTTTTTTTTTCTGGTTTAGTTCCACTTTAAGTGCTCGAGAAAAAGTAATTTCAATGTTTCGCAGACATGCTAAACATGACATGAAAGCCAGTATTAGGAGTCCTGGAGCCTCCAAGGTAGAGTTGGGAGGGATCCATGGCCACCTGGTCTATGAGACTAAGAACTCAGGTGCACCATTTAGGTAATCAGCAGCTGACTGCTAGGAGCTCACTGACTTCCCAAATCCAGAAAGGTAATAGAGACCAACACTGGAGTGTAAGTTTTGTTTATGCAAATAGATTGCGTATATTACTTCTAGCAAGAGCTGGATCGACTAAAGGTAGAAGTGCTAGATGCCCAAGTTATTGTCTGTTTTGTTGTTTTAATGTATATAAAAAAATAAATAATAAAGAACCAAGGCAGGAGCCTGACATTCATTTAAAAAATTTACCAAGTACTTCCTTTGCTATGAGCAATCCCCCACAACAAGCTCACAGTTATTTAAATATGACCTATATGTAGTTGGAACTGTGGGTCTAATGGAGAAAATCCAAAGTGGGGCTTTGTTTGGGATGTTAAAATGTCAAATTTTTGTTCTAAATATTGATATTTTCAAAGGCATGGAGCACCCAGAGCTCAGGGCAGTTGCTTTACTATCATGCTGATCCACTTGTTTGGTTACTTGGAATAACTAACCCAGGACAATACTGCCAAATCACTGACTTTGCTTGTTCCATGCTTTCTCTTAGTTAGTGGGTTACAGGTGGAAAAAGTAGTACAGAACACAGAGATCCAGGTTAGTAATAAATATTCATGAGATGAGGGGCTTGATGTACTTAAATGTAAAATTGTGCAACTATTTGGATTTTGTGAGCCTGACAACAAAGTTCCTCCTGTGATACCTCAGATTCATGTTATCCACATTTATGCACCAATTGCCCGATCCATCCTCCCTCACCATGCTGAGACTATAGAGAGACAGATGGGTGTAGTAGTCTGCAATGCACCCCATGGCTAACTGGCTACAGCCCAACCTATGTTACTGAGTGACACATTGAAAAGCTTGGGGGACAGAAAACAATTTTTTTTAATACAATTTTTATTAAAGGCAAGATGATGAGACAAAAACAAATTAAAATACATATTATAATTAAAAACAGTAAGGTTTTTACACAATGTAGAAATAGATTGCACATAACATACAGTCAACTGCAACCAAGAATAGTATAAATACTATCAATCTATTCCACAAAAATAGTATCAGATAAATTGTATGGAGTGTTAGATAACGTCATCAATGCCCATACATGTTTAAATTTTTATTGTTATGACCAAACATTACTTTATTAAACCGCATAGAACAAAAACTCAATAACCATGGGACAAAACCAAGTCCCAGAACTTAGGTATACCCTCATATCTTACAAAACTTTTTTCTCCTCCCACCTAAAAGAATACAATTTATCACCGGCCTCTATGAGCTCCCCATGATTGCTATCATGATCCCTATACTGGTACTTGAGCCATTTATAGATCTATAAAGTACAAATGACGTCTCGCCCAGTGCTGGCCATACACTGTAAGAACCATCAAGTAAATGATGGAAACAATGAATCAGCCATGAGATTGAGGACAGAATTGGCCACTTTTGGCCATTAAATTCATGCAAGCTTTTATCAAGGGAGCAAATTTTTATGGTGACGCCCGTCTGGCAGGATTCATTGCTGCTGCTGTTGATGGGTGGCTGACATTTCCCTGATAACCACACTGAGCTGCCATCTGTTTAACTTCTTTGTTCTACGGTTTTAAATGAACACACGTGTCCCATGGTAATGAAATATTGATTACAAAATTCATTAGCTTGCTGCATTGATGAAACCGCAGCTAGAAGCTTTTGGGATCTACATGGCCAAATCATTCACCAATATTACATCATGTGAAAAATGGGAAATCAATTCTAATTTTAGAAAATTCATAATCTTCATAATTATTTGATTGCAACTGTGAGGCTGAAACGGGAAATACATCAATCTGACCCCTGTTCTTTAGACTTGTCTTCTTTTGTAAAAATTGTCCAATCCATTTAAGGGAATAGTTAGTAGTTTTGTATAGATTTCTCTCCTTTATTATGGTCAAAACTAAACTGTAGGGGGCGTGGCCTAGCCGGCGAGCGTGATGGCCGTGTGATCCCAGGGCTCCTCAGACGCCGGCAGCAATCCGCAGAAAATTGGGCGATTACCTACCCATCCATGGGAAAGCAGAAGCGGACCAGAGTGGGGAAGTTCCCCCCGACCCCAGCGCCACTTTCAGCGTCCGGGCAGTCCTCCATAAGGGACTTTATACAGGACACACCGGTGTCCTCTCCAGCTGTTAAAATGGCGCCGACCTCATCCCCGCACACGTGGCGGCGGGGAGAGAGAGAAGATCGCCTGGAGGATGGGGACTCACACCGCGCAGCACGTCCCACGGATGAGGAGGTCCCGCGGTCATCCTCTCCCCGGGACTCAGGATCATCTTCACCTGGCTCGGTGAGTCCTGCGGGCGACAGAGGGGGGAGTCTCTCCCCCGCAGTCTCTCCTCAGGGAGAGAGGGCCTTTCAGGGAGCAGGGATTGGAGACGCAGTGACTGAGGGGATGGATGTGACACAGCGAGAGGGGGTCTTCTCACACCATGGGGCCCTTTCACCACCGAGTTCTGGGAGGCGGATGGCCCCAGATTCACCTTTATTGGCCCCCAAATCTCCCATCAGAAGGGTGCCCCCCTCTAGCAAGGGGGAGAGAGAAGAGGAGACTGTGAGGCACGGGGCCTTATCCAGCCCATCCATTAGGAAAGCTGGGGGGACCCCCTTAGGGGACGCTCCCTATAACCCTACCTGGCAGCAATATCTGCAGAGCATCCCGACTAAAGATGACTTTCAAAAACTGATAGCTGATGTACAGGCAACTTGCCGTTCAGAGATTGGGGCCCTGAGGGCTGATCTCCAGTTTCTGGCTGGTAGAGTGGATGATCTGGATGACACAGTGTTACATGCAAAGGGGGATATACTTGCGCTCTCACACAAAGCGGAATAAAGTGATCGGAAAATAACTGAGCTGCAGCGTCAGATAGAGGATATGGATAACAAGTCACGCCGCAATAATATTAGAGTACGGGGGCTCCCTGAAGCGACCAGAGATAATGATCTTAAACCAGTGCTGCAAGCCTTCTTTGCCAAGGTACTGGGACGCCCCTCTCCCCCGGAGGTTCATATCCAAAGGGCCTTTAGAACCTCCAAACGCCCGGGCTCTGCATCCAGACCTAGAGATGTGATCTGCCAACTAGCTGAGGCTGCAATGAAGGATGACATCATGTCCACTGCTAGAAATATGCGCAATCTCGAATTTGATGGGGCACCTCTCCAACTGTATCAGGATTTATCGTGGCATACATTACAGCAGCGCCGCCTTCTTCAGCCCTTACTGACTATCCTTAGAGATGAACGCATCCCTTATAGATGGGGCTTTCCCTTCAGCCTCATTGCACGACAAGAGGGGAGAACTGTTACTTTGCGATCCCCGGAGGACCTAAACTCTTTTTGCAAAGACTTGGGGATTCCTCGCCCGAAGTTGCCTGGATGGGAGCGAGAGGAGATGATCCGCCACCGCTCCCCCCAGTGGCAGCCGGTGGTTTCGGGAAAGAGATCCAGAGCTCGCCGCAGGGATGCGGCCTCGCCACCAGACCGTTCCCCTACTCTACGCCGCTGAAGTTGCGGCAGCCCACACTACACTGTGAATTCACTGGTCTACTACCTTAAAATGCTCTGATGTTGTTGAGGTTTATGCTTTACTTCTTAAACTATATACAATGCTTAGCTGTATCTTTTCCTCTCATGGACTGGATATGCTTGTGTATTATTTACTGCCTTTAAATGTGAGTGCTTAATATTATAATTGCTTGCCGGTTATACTGCTGTGTTTAAGAGGCTCAAGTGCTTTCCATGCTGCAATACCCGATATTGATGCAGCCCTGGGGGGGGACGGGGGGCAGTGCCTGGCATTAGCCGGGGTGCACCCGGCTCACCCCAGAGGCTTTTTCTATTGACGGCCGGCGTCGGCCCAAGTTGCTCTTTTTGTTTGGAAGGAACTATGCGGATTCTTGGTTTATTTTCGCTGGCCTTCTGGGCTTTTTGCCCCTCTAGAGGGAGTTGTTCATCTGCTATAAGCAGCAGTTTCCTGTCCTCACCCTGTGGGAGGAGGGGATCGTCAGATGACACTCCCCTATTAGTCGCCTATAGGCGATTGTTACCCTGCTGGTTTGCCTCCTTCCCCTGGTTTTTTGTTTTTTTCCGGATTGCTCTAAAGATTTTCCTTATTCCTCTACCCCCCCTTCCCTTTTTTGATGGTAACACTAGATCTGGGCATGACCGGTCTTGCAGAATTTTCTCCAGGTCATCAAAAAAATGTGTCATCACAAGGGACGTTCTGGATGAAGTAAGGTGGTTCCTATTTATCCCTTATGGCTACTAAGATTTTATCTCTTAATGTCCGGGGCTTAAACTCTAACGTCAAACGTAAACTGGCACTTAGGGAGATTAAACGTATGTCTGCAGAGGTGGTTTTCTTACAGGAGACCCATTTTGATAGCTCAGGTAATTTTAATTTTGCTTCCAAACTGTATTCCCAAGTGTACCAGGCTAATTCCCAGTGTAAGAAAAAGGCCGGGGTGGCGATCCTTATGAAAGATTCTGTTAAATTTGCTTTATCTAATTCTATACTTGATAAGGGGGGGAGATACATTATCCTGAATGGCTTGGTACAGGGAGTTCCTATCACGCTGTGCAATGTGTATGCTCCTAATCAAGGTCAGATACACTTCCTTAACAAAGTTATGTCTCTCCTTAAGAAATTTGACCATACTTACCTAATGGTGGGAGGTGACTTTAATGTGACATTTTCCCCGGCCGTAGATAGACATGCTTTGATCCAATCCCAGCCATCAAGGCAGGGGTCCACTCAATCCAAGGAGTTTAGACAATTGATCAGGAGGTACCAACTCTACGATAATTGGCGTGTTCACCACCCTTCTGGGAGACAATACTCCTTCTACTCCTCTTCCCATAGAACTCATACCCGCATAGATTATTTGTTCACTAACTTACCC
>NC_092868.1:54377799-54568482 GCF_032062135.1 Pyxicephalus adspersus
GCAGCCCAATTGCGACATCTTTTGATATGGACCTCACCATTTCCCCCTAGTGTTTGTGCGCAACTGGAGAAGGATTGGGTAGCACCCATCCATCCGAATGCCATGCTATGGAGCTCCTCTATAGTGTTGAAGGGAAATGACCTGACGGCACCTATGGTTTTCACCAGTAATATATGGAGAACCTGCCGGGTTAAATATGCTTTAGTATCTTCCCCCTCCAGATTGACGTCCATAATCTATAACCCTCAGATGTCGGATAGTCTCTTACATTCGATGGCCGGGCCCTGGGCGGATAAGGGCCTATTTCAGATTAGGCATATCTTGCACCCAGTGGAGCGGCGGTTACTTACCTTTGCCGAACTGGGTGACAGATTTAAACTTCCCCGGTCCTCATTTTATTCCTACCTACAGATAAGACATTATATCTTATCCTTACAACCTTCTGCCACCTTCCAGGAACTAACTACATTTGAGCGATTATGTTCTGAAGGCCCTTATGCCAAAGGAATCATCTCCTCTATATATCGCATCCTGCACGCTTCCATGCGGGGTAGCTCCTTCAAATTTGCTTATATGCTTAAATGGGAGGAAGTCCTAGGGAAGACCTTAACCATGGAGGACTGGCTTGGTATATGGGACGCGGCCCACAAAAGTTCTATCAATGCCCTTTATAAGGAAAACTTATATAAGATTGTGCTTCGGTGGTATCATACACCAACGGTGCTCCATCGGCTATTTCCTAATGTGGACCCTATATGCTGGAGGTGTGGAACAGGCCTAGGTACAATAGAACATATATTTTGGTTCTGTCCGCTTATTCAGCAATATTGGTCGCAGGTTAATAATTTGATTTCGGAGGTGACTCAGGAACAGGTGACACTTGACCTCCTACACCACCTACTGGGACAGCCTTTTCTAAATGTTCCCAACACTTCACGTAAACTAATATCCCACATTTTGGTTGCAGCACGTACATTGATAGCTTCCAGATGGAAATCGACATCTCCACCCTCCTTGGAAAATCTCCATGCACGAATACATGAGATCCGTCTTATGGAATATCTCACGGCACTCATTAGAGACACGATGGACAGATTTGAGTTGGTTTGGGGGGCATGGGACCATTTCTATGCAAATTTGTGTAGCTGTGGGGATGATCTCTCTGTTTCTTCCCCGTGCAACACTTAGGTCTTAGGTTTTACTTGCTACTATGCCTTTAGCAATCTTTTCTGCTACCTTGTGTAAATCATTGTATATTGACTGATGTTCTTTTGTGTGATTCTGGAACATGTGTTACCTCCCCCTTATGTTTATTCTCCCCGTTCTTTTTTTTCCTTCTGTACCCTGTTAAAAATTCAATAAAAATATAATTGCAAAAAACTAAACTGTAAAAATATAAAACTTTAAATGTGTAATTATACATGAATATTTTACATTTCCTTTTTGTAGCCAGGCTTTATCTTCTTTATAGGGAGAAATAGCTTGCAGATCTAAATCTAAAATTTACCTTGTAGGGTTGATATTCTGAATGATTTCTGCAGCCTTTCTCAACCTTTTCTTTTTACATGGAGGAACCCTTAAAATAATTTTCATGTCCTGGGAACCCCCTGCTATAATTACTATATCCCCAGTTCACAGTGCATTGGTGTGATGGTCGATGGGAAGAATGTCATCCTTACAGATAGCCAAAAAGATCATTGCTGTCACTTAAAGCAGAATTAAAAATCTTTTGCAGATCTTTCGATTTCTGGATCGGGTCCCGCATCATCCTGGAATCCCATTTCGTCCCTGCATGGTTGAAGCGTCGGGGGCCACCATCTTCCTTCTGCTTTCTAAGTGTCCAATCTTTCACTATGCAGGAACAACATCGGGTGACATAGCCTGCGATAGATCGGGGAAAAAAAAAAGAATGATGATCTTACTGCGCATGTGTGAGATCAGCATTTTCCTTTACCCCACTGAAGAAAAAGTTCCTGTGCATGCCTGAGTTCGGGCATGAACAGACGGAGCAGCGAGAAGACTCCTGGGATGCGTGATGTGTGTACAGGCAGTCCCCGAGGTAAGGACATACGGACGACTCCTAGATATGTACGGGGCTTCCCTGCTCCCTTGTTTGTAGGACAGATACTTGATTGGGGGGGAGGGGGACTTGCAAAAGAAATCTTTTGCTAAACAAAGCTGAGGTTGTGGTTGATCTTAAGGACTGAGCTGTTCTGCAACCTTTTGTAATTCTTTAATGACCAAGACAAACTCTGCAGTTGTTTCTTTTTGCATATTAAAGCACAGCTTGCTCCAGAAGTCTAGGCAGAATGTCTAGGCTCTAGGTTTTTTTTTTGCTTTGTTTGTGATTAGCTCACTTTGAGGATTTTATACAGTAACTGACACCATGCTGCCTAATATTATGTTGAGACAAACATCTCTCCTAATTGCATTTATTAAAATAATGTACATGTTCCGACTTACATACAAATTCAACTTAAGAACAATCTTACAGTCCCTATCTCGTATATGTAATTTGGGGACTGTCTGTATCCTAGGAGGCACTGCACTGGCGATAGACAGAAGTCGAGGGGCTTTACCCTTTTTTTTTTTTAAACAGCGCCCCCCCCTAAAAAAGTAACTTTTACCTTTTATAAAATGGTTGTCTACCCTTTTATGTTGAGTAAAAATTTTATGTTTAGGTCCGCTTTAATCTCACCTGAGATGCAGATTCTTGTATTTACTTGAAGACCACCCAGCAACTCTTTCTGAAATTTTTCATTGTAGACAAATTAGTATTTAAAGTGAGCCTGTGTTTATCTGATTTATGAAATGCTTTGAAAAGTGGAAAAACGTAATTAAATTAAGCCCAGCAGGTCGGAGCAATGTAAATCCTTCTCCTGTTCTTAGAGGCTTCCATATAAATGTATTCAGCTCATTTATAAAAGTTAGTGTCTATATTCCTTTGCCCCTCGCATTCCATATATTATATCCATTTTTATTAAATCGGAACTGAACAGCACAGAAAATATCCATTGATCCACCTTGTAAGTCATGGTCATAAAAATGCTCCTCCTGTTTTCTGACATTGCTGCACATGGAAGCAGATCTGTGCCAGCGTGGTCATTTTCCTGCACCCGGCCTTCAGGATGCCATGCAGAGATTTTTAGTGACTTGCTCTCCTCCCAGCCCTGCCAGCAGCTCCTAATATTTACATCCAGTTGTACAATCAGAGGGCAGTGCAAAGATGGTGCATGTTATAGCTGGATCTCACCATTCCTTCCTAAACCAGAATTGCTTTATAATATTTCATTGCATTGTCATTTGTTATATTTACCCTTGTTCCTTTTTAATCCCTTATTTCTCCTAATCAGCTCCAAATAACTCCTTCCTCCCCTTTTCTTTTTAGCTATCCATTTGCTTCTGATTTTCTCTTTATTTTCCATTAATTTAATGGTTAAACTTTTTTCATTTATTTTGTTCACCTTCCAGTAGAAAATATGAGCAAAACTAAACAAGTTCCCTTTTAGTTGCCAGAAACTTTGCCATGCTTGGTTCTGGAAGCAGAATTTTAAATTGAATAAACTAAAAATAAATGCACAATAAGGCTTCCTATTAATCATAAATATATCCTGATTTTTCAGTAACACTAACAGGCCTTGTCCCTCTCCTAGCCTGTGAGTGGACAGTGAAAAAAGCAGCAGCACACTGATAAGCCAATTTGTCACTCTGCTTGCATTTTATCTCAATCAATTGATATCTTGTGGTACCCCCCCCCCCCTCCGGACATTGCTGTTCAGGTACTGCAAAGAGCCAATACCAGATTTGGGGACTTGCATTGCTTTACTTAAAATGTAATAAATAATTCATCCACCCAAACCTAAAATGTTTCAGTTTGATGTGTTAGGTCATCTGGTTAGTTTTTTCTTTTTAAATCTTTGGATGCCCTGGTATTGAGATTTTTTTTAATTAAAGGTTGCAAAATTGTACCACTTATGTGGACTTTAGAACAGGGCTTCTGTGTTCCCTAATGGAAATATGACATTGTAACAAATACTGTAATATGGTTTTGAGAATTACCTTTGTTGTCCCCAGTTTCTCTCCTCCATCAATCTCAGGCCGTGCCCTTCTGTCCACTGATTGGCCGGTGGGCAAGTAAAGCTGCACCTGCTCAGTCCACCTTACCTGTGATAGTATTAGGTTCCTAGCTGTGCTCATTTCTTGTTTCAGTTGTTACTGACTTTGACCTGCCTGACCTCTCATTGCCTCGACTGACCCCTGCCAGACCTTTGACCATGACCTTGCTCTACCTCTGGAAACCTTGCCCGGCTGTTTATCTCCCATTCAAATTTTTTATTAACTTTTTTTTTCTTTTTACAACTATTTTATAATTTGCTCGCTCCTCCTTTATTTACTGCTGCAGCAACAAGATTGGGCATCATCAGAGGAATTCAATAAGTGTAACAAGATTCGTGAGATCAGTGCTTGATTTTTCACATCTAGAATTCCTGTTGGAAGACACATGTATTTCCATCCTGACAATTTCCTTTAAAAATCAGAAGGTAAAGCAATGTGCAGTCTAAATAAAAAATACTGTGCAGTCTCTTCACAAATCTAATACTCTCTGCTATTCACACATTCACCACCTGGAGGCAGCATCACCATACTGGATATTATGCCAGGCTATTCACTGTCACCTGCAATTCCTGCAAACTATTTCATGGTGGTAAATGTTTAATAGCGCAGCTTCTGAGCTGAAAACTTCATATTATGACTTGCATATATTATGTCAGATAGCCCAACCTCATTACCATTTCAAGAAAAAGCTCCAGTCTAAAATTCTGTCCGATACCCAGGTGGTCATTTCTATGTATGACCAGTCCTCCTTGTTCTGCATGCTGAGCAATAAGCTTTTATGTCAGAACCAGAACTTCCAGTATCATGATAGTGAAGGGGTGAGAGCTAAGAAGTATTTGTCAGGTCTTACACTTCTTTATTATTTGTCACACATTGTAAGCAAAAGTGGACAATGTGTTAATGATTGTGACCATAGAAACAATCTGCTGTTCTATTAGTTCTACATATTGTAAAGTTATCAACTTTATCCTATAACTTCAGATTTATAGATATCAGTGAAGAATATCGATCAGATTTAATGTAAAGCATTGCATAATATGCCTACCCGGCTTCTTCTGTCTCCTAAACCCCTCACTACTCCCCACCATTCCATATCCCCCCTCTAATTGTATGATACTTCCCCCACCTCCTAGATTGTAAGCTCTTCGGGTCAGGGTCCTCCCCTCCTCCTGTGTCACTGTCTGTATCTGTCTGTCATTTGCAGCCCCTATTTAATGTACAACACTGTGTAATATGTTGGCAACATATAAATAATATTATTAACCTAATTTTCTCCTCTACAATCTAATATGAACGCTGCAGCCAGACTCATCCATCCTTCCCACCGCTCCTCTTCTGCTGCTTTTCTTTGTAGTTCTCTTCATTGCCTTCTATTTCACCTTAGAATCAAATCCAAGCTCCTGTGCTTTGCCTTCAAATCCCTCCACAGTTCTTGTCCCACTTACATTTCTGACCTGATAGAAAAATACCCCCTAGCCGCTCTCTTTGCTCCTCCAATGACCTACTAATGACTTCCTCACTCATAACCTCCTCACACGCACGGCTCCAAGACTTTTCTAGAGCTGCCGCCACTCTCTAGAATGGTCTTCCTCATCCTATTCGGCTCCTACTTTCTGCTCATTTAAAAGAGCCTGAAACCCAACACTTCAACCTCACCTACCCGTCTTCTTCTGTCTCTCAAACCCTCACTACTTACCCACCATTCCAAATCCCCCTCCTATTGTGTGATACTTCTCCCACCACCTAGATTGTAAGTTCTTCGGGGCAGGGTCCTCTCCTCCTCCTGTGTCACTGTCTGTATCTCTCTGTCATTTACAAGCCCTATTTATTGTACAACACTGCATAATATGTTGGCACTATATAAATACAGTTTAATATTATATTAAGAGAAGATATGGATAAAATTGATTTGCAACACAAGGGGGCACCATGCAAGCACAAATAAGGAGAATACCAAACATCCATTGCATGTGATACTGCGGAGGCTGCAGTGCTGTCCATGGAGGGATTATCGCTGATCTCTGCTACCTTTTGCATTATCATTGCACGGAATAAATAATTTCCAATGAATTCATTGAGCCTGAGGGTTGTAAACAGCTTACCAATGTACCAATGTAACTTTTCCTATTTTGTATAGAACATCAAAGTTTTCTTTTCACTACTATGATGGCTAAATGATTGCCAGTGTCACAGCCTCAGGCCCACCATTATTATTGTGTGCAAGGAGTTTGCAAAGACATGCATTTGTGTTGTTTTTGTTCTAGGCGTTTCTGGTGTTCTCACACCCAAAAAATCTGGCAGGTTCGTTGGCATCCAACCAAACTGGATTGTATAGGCTTGATATATTAAAACTCACCGACTGGAGAAGATTGAATATCCTGGGAGAATCTGGTGATCCAGCAAACCTTAAAAGATTTCTGAAAAATCATTTGCTATTACTTGGGAATGTTTCAGTCCTGGACCAGATCCATTCCAGGTTCTCCTGTGATAATCTGTCTTCTCCAGAGCTTTCCTAAATCAGTCTTCTTTGTAGGTAGGAAAGTTAGACTGCGGGGCAAAGACGGTTGTGGATTGTTTAATGATCTTGGTGAAGAACCATGGATTAGGATATGTCATAGCTACTTAGGTGAGTAAAATAAGGTGTATGTATTACCAAAACATTTCTTTTTTTTTTTTTTTTTTTACTTTTCAAAAAAAAGGGAAGGGTATAGTTCTTAGATTGTTAGCTCTTTAGGGCAGGGTCCTCTCCCCCTCCTGTGTCACTGTCTGCATTTGTCTGTCATTTGCAACCCCTATTTAATGTACAGAACTGCGTAATATGTTGGAGCTATATAAAAATAATAATAATAGTCCTTGCTGCGTATGTACTTTTGTAGAGATGTCCCAAAGACACATCCATAAGTTAGAAGAAATCTACCACTGTCAGAGGAATTCCATTCTCAGTTGCCTTTTGAACAACTGTCTACATATGGAAGATTTTCTTTTAATTTTGTTATAGGGAAAACTATAAATTGTTGGATTTTCCCTCACTTTTTGTTTCAGGTAACAAATAGGGAGATGAATCTCCTCATTGGTAACAAAGGTGGCAGTAATGGCTGACCTTTCCCTACACCATTCAAAAGTAAAGTTACTTTAAAAAACGACATTCATTCAACCCAACAATTTAACCTCTGCAACATGAAAGGCTTCTGAGCATTCTTCCTGGGATGACATTTTTGATTCTTGATTAAAGTTTCCCAACTACGCAGCATTTGCTATATATTTTATAAATAAGAATTCATGCCGAGATTTTGGGCTTCGTAACTTTTTACCTAGTGGCCCCGTTCCTACTTCATGATGGATGGCTGTTTAAACCCATCGACTTCTTCAAAGGAGGGAGTGACATTTAAGTTTAAAGTTGTAAAGGTAAAAGGTACAAAACCAGCACTGATGGGAAACGTCATTTTACTTTGGCAAGCTCAGATTTCAGTGTAAACACATACGTGTCCTTTATAGTTGTAAAACGCTTTGTGTAGACAGAAACAAGAACTAACACCTGTACAGCTGTCCCCAATGTAGTTTAGTGATCCGCCATGACAGACCACCAATGTTTCTAATTGGGTGGGATTCCGGGGAAGGTGGGAAAGTAAAGATGGTGCTGCCTCACTATTCCCTCCCTCAATAATACTCATAACAATAATTACGATAAAATGAATAATAGTCTTGCATAAATTTACTCCATTACTCATTTTATGCTGTTTTTATAGATCTACTAACTTCAGCTGTTCTAATAGCTGTAGCAAATCTCTGGGTTCATTTTAGGGCAGGATCAGACCAGATTCAGTATGGAGTGATCTCATGCAACTCCCGGCTGTCATTAGCACCATATTGCTAGTTCTTAAAGAACCAAGATCTGCACATTGCACAGCTGGCTGCAGTGGGAAGTACTGATACTGCTCATTGCCACCCATTTATTCACGAAGGGATTGCCATGGGGGAGATTCTGCATGTAGCATGAGGCAGCAGTTCCCTGGCATGAGGAAGCTGTAACGGCACCGTAACCCCACCGCCGGTCTGAACATAGCCTTAGTCTGTAGCGGAAGTTTAGAGGCCAACACATAAGACTGAAAAGAAAACTCTTCTTACTGCACAGAGAGGGATATTTGACAATCCTGAAGTCTGGCTTCAGCCCTCTTATTCTGGAAAATACACAGTTTATCTTTCCTTTACAACCAAAGTAATCTGCCACCCTCCTACCCAAGGCACCATATCAGTATTTTTATACCATTGTATGCAAAAAAAGGTTTTCTACACCATTTAGAAGCCACATACTGAACCCCTACCTTTGTATTGGGTGCAAAAACCTGTAAAAAGCTTCATCTACACCCCAGACAAAAGCACAGCCCAATAATTACTTAGTGGCACTCGTATGATATTCATTAAATGTAAAAACTAGAGTTTATCTGTGAGCCAGACAAGGATTTTGTTTTATATTTTATAGCTGTGGACAAACTACCTAGTTAAAAAATCTGCAAATGCCATGTGTACTTGTCTGATGAGTAATAAAGCTGGTTGTGACCAGCGCCAAATCAGACCTGCTTATAAAACAAAACCGCTTAATGAAAAATGGCAAAACCGATTAAATCAATTTCATAACATTAGATTGGGAAATATATTATTAATCTACGATGTGGATTATTTAGCTACTTACAGTTCAGTGTGTTTTATGCTTTATCAGGTGGACCCTTGTATGTGTCTGGATGTAGATATGAACAGGAGGAGGTGCAAAATGTGGCCCCTGACCCTCCCCACAGGGGAGACCCCAGTCTGTACAGAGGCCCCCTGTTGGCTACATCCAGCACTGCATTTGAGTAATTCCTCTTTGTTCATCTGTCTTTGCTTTTTGGCTCTGAAATGTATGAAGAGGAGACTGTGCTAGGGAAATGGACTTTTCAGGAGTGGTGACATTTGCTTTCAGAGACACCATTACAAGTGAATATGAAACCATCTAAGAAAAAATGTAAATGTGCTTTTAGAATCTTAGATCCAGTGTTGTTAGCTGCAAATTTTGTTGTAATTTGGCAATGGTGTCTTTCTAAAGACTTGTTTCATCCAAATAGGACCTAAAGTTCCTTCTCAAGCCACGTGTATACGTAGTTCTGGTGAAATGCAATTCGTCAGTCCAAAACGTGTGGGAACTTCTCACTGACTCCGCCCATTCTGTATATTCCTGGAACACGGAATGGCGTACTTCACATGCTGGTGTTCACAGAAAATGATAAAGCACAAAGATGTCTGATTGGCTGAGGCGCTCTATCTTTAGATATTACATGCTAGGGTTCTACCGGTATCTGCTGGTAGTCCTTCTCGGAGAATGTGCTTGTCAGCAGGAAACCCATCCAGCTCATGAGAATGGCAGACCAGCATTTTACCTCCTGCATTCATTTATAGTGAAGGGTGATTTCTACCAGTTTTTACTTGTTTTTTTTGTGTTGCTTTGCTCACATGGTTCTTAATAAAATACAGCTGGTTTCACATGTGCATTAGGATGTCTGAAAAGATATTGTTGCCTTACTTTTGTATAATGTTAAGGAATAATGGTGGTAATGGTAACAATGGTATTTACATAACCATACCGTAAACCTGTACGTTTTGAAGGTAGCAATTCAGTGAGCTTTTTCAATTGCTGGCTGATTTTTAGTGCAGAACTAAACCTCCAATACTCACCTGTTCCCTCACTGGGCACCGCCATCTTCTTCCTTCTCTTTATGTCGATGATCTTTGGCCAGCCTGGCATGGCTTAACTTGTGTGCAGGAGTTCATTTATGTCCAGCGCTCACAGAGGAAGCTGAGATTGCCTGGAATGTTTGCAACCAAAGTAGATGCTGTGCATGCGTAGCTCAGGGGTTTCCAAAAACCCCTCCTACCTGACTGATTGCTCACCCAATACGTGACAAATCAGTCAGGTAGGAGGGGTTATTGCAGAACGGACATTGCCTGACCCTTTCCGCAATATTGACCTGCCTGATCATTATTATTAATAAACAGTATTTATTTAGCACCAACATATTATGCAGCATTGTACATTAAATAGGGGTGGCAACTGACAGAGACACAGGAGAAGGAGAGGACCCTGCCCAGAAGAGCTTACAATCTAGTAGGTGGGGGAAGTATCGCACAATAGGAGGGGAGATATGGAATGGTGGGAAGTAGTGAGGGTTAGGAGACAGAAGAAGATGGGTAGCTGAGGTTGAAGCGTTGGGTTTTGAGGGCTCTTTTAAATGAGCAGAAAGTAGGAGCAAGCCGAATAGGATGAGGAAAACCATTCCAGAGAGTCAGGCAGCTCTAGAAAAGTCTTGGTGCCGTGCGTGTGATGAGGTTATGAGTGAGGAAGTCAGTAGCAGGTCATTGGAGCAGAGCGGTTAGGGGGTATTTTTCTATCAGGTCAGAAAGGTAAGTGGGACAAGAACTGTGGGAGGATTTGAAGGCAAAGCACAGGAGCTTGAATTTGATGAAATGGAAGCCAGTGAAGAGAACTACAAAGAGAAGCAGCAAGGAAGAGTGGTGGGAAGGATGGATGAGTCTGGCTGCAGCTCTCATAATAGATTGTGGAGGAGAGAGTCGGGTTGGTGGAATACCAGAGAGGAGGAGGTTACAGTAGTCCAGACAAGAGATTGAAGCGTGTACAAGGAGTTTGGTGGTCTTTGGGGACAGGTAGGGGCAGATTTTCGAGTTGTTGCATAGGTGTCACTCCCCTCTCTCCCCGTC
Organism: Pyxicephalus adspersus; assembly: GCF_032062135.1. Taxonomy (NCBI): domain Eukaryota; kingdom Metazoa; phylum Chordata; class Amphibia; order Anura; family Pyxicephalidae; genus Pyxicephalus; species Pyxicephalus adspersus. The sequence goes on from NC_092868.1 coordinate 54,388,663, forward strand.
TCATCATACCCCTTGTTAACACAGGATCTGCAGCATAACTGGTTGCTTTCTTTGTGCTCTTTATCTCCATGTGAGCCTTGTTTTACAAGAGAATGCAAAAAGCCTATAACAAGTCCAATATAGTTATGTACTCTGCTATAAATGATACATTTTAGTTATCCATGTGGGCCAAGATATCCAACAAGTACGTTGCAAATAGAAATTAGGACACACAGCTCTTTAAAGGTATTACCCATTATGTGGGTATTGGTAGGTGAAATCATTCCCTATTCTTCCATCTGTTGAAGACTCCATTGGTAAGATGGATGTTGGATATTTTTCTCAGATTTCTGTTTGCTTTTCTTGCCTGTAATCTTTCAAAACGCACTGACTGATTTCGATATCTGGAGATAATTAAGTGGTGTCATGCTAAATACCCAGGGGCATTAGAACTTTCAAACTCACCCTATGAGGGGAACCAATGTTAGCTGAATTATTGGGCCAAAATTGCATAAAGTTTTTTTTCACCATGTAAATGGGTATTGAGTGTTCAGCAGTCAGGGAATGTTTGACAAAAGGCAAATATGTTCACTAAGCCCCCATTCCCTCTTTGGGCTCCTTTTTTACCTTGAGTCAAACATGAAGAATACAGTTGCAGATCTCAACTCCTGGATATGCCAGGGTTTCCCATCCAGGGTTCCTCTAGAGAAGCATTGAGCAGTGTGGACCTCTCAGGTCAGTTTAAGTGACACCAATAATCATTTTGGCTATCTGTAAGGGTCAGGAATGTAAGAGGAATTCTTCCTACTGACCACCACACTAATGTACTTTGTGCTGTGGAGATAGTAATTATAGCCGGGGTTTCCTGAGACCTGAAAGTTATTTCAAGGGTTCCCCCCATGTTTAATATGTCAAGAAACACTGATACATGCTGTCAATGATGCATACCCTCATGCCTTGATTACTAAAGTTGCAGAGCAAACAGAAAACGTAATGCCAGATGTGCTCTGATATTCCAAAAGCTTATTCTGGTTCTGTGAAAGGGTTGAATCCAGCAAGTTATAACTTTATACAGCTGGCCACCATATTGCTTTCCATTTGCTGCCTGTTTATTCTATGCTCCTTGAATAAAATATTGACAGCAAAAGAAAATTGAATTTTCTAAGTCTGTATGTTTTTTGGGCAAATGGAGCATAGGGACCCATGAAGGATGAGCCTTGTCTAGGCTTAATATTAATGTAAATCTATTAGATCAACCCAGATCTCTCCCCTGGATCCTCGTTTGCACCAGAATTCATTAGGAAATGTCCTTGGCCACAAAGCATAAAAACTATTCCATATAGTGGCCGCCATGGCAGAACATTTTACAGAACGTGTCATGATAGTGATTAGGGTAATTTTGTACAAATGGTGGGGATCAAATATCATACAAATGTGGATACAGCTCAGGTGTTAAACTCTCTGCACACCTGAATCCTGGACTCAATTCAGCTATTTTTCCTGTTGTGGATAATTTATGATTAGACCATCTCATTGTAAATATATACTTATATGATGCAGTCTGTATCTTTGTGTCAAACTTTCAGATTTCTGGCAGAACTGGAAGAGCAAAAGATTATACTGATTACTGTTTTCTTTAATGTATGGAGAAGTCTTCATTAGGATGCTTTATTTAATTTACATGTGACTGGATAAGGGAAGTTGTAGCTTTGCTACTTGTAAATAGATATTTTCCTGTGCCATCCATTCCAGCTGGTGACTCACCCTGACTCATCCTCTGCCCTACTTTCTATACTCCGTGCTGCCCTTTTACCCACATTCTGCATCTATGATGCAACTATGTGCTGCAAAAATATTGTCACAAACAAATCGGAGTAATTTAAATGTAGAAGCAGGAACAATGAAAGAGGGAAAAATCCAAGGATCTCTGTATCTATTATTGGGATAATAATATATTTAATTAGGAGGAAACTGCATACCATTGGTAATATATTACCTATTAAAGCATAGATTCACCTTTAGGACTTGTTTTTCCTGTTATATATTCATTGTGTATTCTATATTTTACCTGTAATATGTATGAAATGGCTTAATTTTGAATGCAGAAGCAATACGTCTTCATCCAGGGCTGCAATTCTGGGTCGATGATAGGAATGGCGACACTGCTGATGGTTGTTTGGGAAGGCCTCTGAATTTCCTTTATGTTATATGGAATAGAAAATGTGTGTTTCAGCTTTGTGTTGTCCTACTTATACCTTTGGATATTTTTGGATATGTTACTATTGCCCTCAAGTAAACGTGTCTAAAATGGTTTTCCGTTATTGGATTTATTTTTGATAGATTATTGCATATTTTACCTTCTGTTGATGCTCATTTTTTTTTGGCTCCCAACGCGTTTCACACACTTTAATATATAGGTGTAATAGACTTTTTTTAGACCATCTTTAAGATTGCTCATTTTCACCATCAGTAGGGAGCACTGACCACATCTCTGGCTTGAACCAAGTGGTCCCTGGTGCCTGAACACAGTTAGTCAGGTAACTGTGCAGGAGTTTGCTTTCCATAAATGTGGGATTTGAGGCAGTGGTATCTTTCATTTGCTTAGATGAGCATTTAGGCCTATTACTATACCAGGTCCTTATTGATTTACCTACAGGTGCCCAAAACATTGCACAATCTCGGGTAGGATATTCTGGCTTTTGATCTTTTGAGATGGAGTGAACCATAGCTCCATGATTGGAGTGTAAATGAAAATTGCCCAATGTATTGCCCGATGTTGTCTTTTTGTTTTTTTTCACAACTTGTGGCCAGTCTGTGTACTCTGATAAATGTATATATGAATAATGGTCGCTTCATATAAAAAAAAGTCTTATTCCATAATAAATATAATGGCACTGATCTCATTTAGGAACAACATGCAATAATTACATGAATGGTGCAATATATGAACACTTATTGCCAGTTCTGCTTACCTCGGGGTGAATAAAAGGCATCACACAGCGTCTAGGAGAATCCATAGACATTACATTTTGTTTGGACTGACGTCAGTTCCAGACATATTGCTGTCATTGTTTTCTCAGCTTTCTATATGTACTATGCGTGTAACCATAATTCCTATATAATGTGATGGGGGGGTCTTGTGAACAAGGAACAATCACATGTTCTATTTTTGTTTTTGTTAATTTATTTCATTCTCATCCAATGATGTCCACTGACCTTGCATCTGACATAAGTTTGCAATGCTCCTGAGTTGCTCCACAAGTTCTGGGCATGCATGCTATTTTAAAATACATCCCTATAAACCAATCCTAAATCCTGTTGTTGCATCACTCGTTACTTTACCCTTACATTAGATTAAAAAATGTGTCTATGATGTGACATTGGAACAAAAACTGAAAATTCATATAAAAAAGCAATACGAAAACAATAGAGTTTCTACAAAGTTGTAGATTTAAGAGGAAACGTTTTAGTAAAATGGACAGATTGCATAGATGAAATGACTTGAAACATTGAAAAATAACAGGAGTCAATGTTCAGTGGGCACTAAAGTCTACCATCTATGTAATTAGATTACATATACAGCAAATTATGAAGCGTAAATGGAAGAGAAAACCAATATTTTTTGTACAGAACTAAGTAGGGTAGTTAAAGAGAAAAACAGTGTATAGAACGTGCAAGAAAACAAGGTGTAGATGAGTTTACAAAAAACAGACAGAAGATCAGATACGTCATTGGTATTTATCAAAAGAGGAAATACCAAAATATGTTGTCTGTGGGAGTTTTATTTATCCAGGCCATGGTATATCTAGTAGTAACTATTCACTTTCAGCTGAACTTGTTTGTTATCCTTACCCAAGCTTTTTCATGATGGGGTTAAAATGGTGAATATTCTTCCTGAGGGGGTTTTAACATGGACATTCAGTCCATTGTTTCTGAATAATAATCATTTCATACAATGCATTATAAGTACAGTGTTATCAAGTGGTATAACTCCAGACCTATGGGTTCCGATGTAGCATTTGGACATAGGCCCTTTCCTTCTATGACTCTTATTGCTGCCAGCAGTCTTTTTCTTTTTATGTGTGAAGTGGGCTCCAGTGTGATACTTTTTTCAGAAAGACCTAAAACTTTTGGACGTGTTCTTCACATCAGGAGCCCACTTCACTTTAGAACCTTCCCTTTCATATTAGGAGACCCTAATGTGTAGACATTAGAGCCCCTTTTGTATCAAAATCCTCCCCTTTCTATTAGTGTCCCCCCTTAGATCTCCCCTTTAAATAAGATGCCACTATCTAATGCAGAGCCCATAGTAGGTATCCTCTGCCAGTTTATTTGCTCTACTGAGCAGCTGATGAAGTTACCCTTGTGGGTGAGCTAAGTGTGCTCAGAGATCACAAGTAAGGCTTGTACTATGGGCCAAGGGGCCCAGTGGAAATTGCAATCTCTCTGCCACTGGTGTTGGTTTGAGCTACAAAAAATATTTACGAGTGCTCATTTAGGATAATTGCACAATCCGTAAATAATTTGGCCGGTGGGGAAAGCTTTAGTTAGACCTTTCTTAGAATAATGTGACCAAATGGTGAAAGGCCTGGGGGAAAACACATTAGCAGTATGCTTGCAGCATGCTTAGGAAAAACACATTCTATGAAGCATGTGATCTAGACCCACTTGCCAGACAGCACAATAATGTCCGAGACTTTTCAAGGTAATACAGTCTGGTCTAGACCTATCCTCAACCTGCTAGTACCCGGCGTACTAACCACTGGCATTAATAGATCATCGGAGTGAGATTTACCAACAATACTCAGTAGAGATAACATGGACCAAATTCTTCGATAAGCTGCTGACTAGTTAAACAGAGCACATAAAAATAGTTTGTAATTTTCAGGTTCCCAATCTGATACTTCTACCCAAGAGGGGAGCAGATCCCTGCATCTGTACAACTGCTAATGGGAAAATGTCTCCATTCACCAATCATTGCTGGGACTGCGGGTAGATTTGTGTGTGTGCTGCCACTTATAGATGTTTGTGACCCAATGACATATCCAGGTGGTGGGCCTTCATCCTTTTAGAATAATATGAGTAGTTATATAGAAGCACCTTTCTATTCTAACAGTGAAGTTGCGGGAGATCCAATCATTCCTTTCTGTAGGTTCATTTAGATGTAAGGCATTGCACGTTCTTCAGCTGATCTGTAATCAAGTATGGAAGTTAGCTAAAGAAATATGCAGTTTGTTCTGCTATTATATTGAATTGGATTTTTTAAATAAACATGTAAACTCAGAAATATTTTATCTGATGGGAATAAGTTAATTAGAGCTCTGAAAAGATTTCACAGCTTTTGTGCATGAATGCCAATATGTATGTAGTTATTGTATAGCCAATAATATGAACTGAAGGATATTGTCTGCTTTATCCCATTGGGGTTCATCAATCATTATTATCAGTGGATGGAGCCTAATGTGTGGGGCCTAGTTTTGCGGGTGGGTGAAGAATATGCCTGGCATTGAGAAGGCATCCATAGCAGAGTAAAAGTAATTTTAGGGCACAGATGAGGCTATCAAAGTGTTAGGAGTGATAACAAGGGCTGTGTTAGAGCGTGGGTGGTGGAAGGGGAAGCACCGTGGTGATTGGGAGTATGAGGGTTGCTGGTGCAGTGGTGGTTGAGGGGTGGTAGCAGGTGTAGTGGTAAGTGCTAGCTGTAACTCCAGAAGCAATCAGAGGTCAGGCCATGGGGTGGGTGGTGTAAGTTGCCAAGCATGAGCTTACATTGCCTGTGTAAGCCACAGCATTATCCGGGGATAGAGGAGTGGTATGAGCTGATGAGGCCAGAAATGAGAAAGCCCGGTCCCATTGTAACACAGACAGCCTGTTGCATGGACCACATTGAATGTGCTTTCCATAAAGTATGGCTCCTGTGGATGAAATGCTGTTCATCCAAACGTTAATGTTACAGCACATGCATAGCAGTGACAATGCTTTTACTTTTCTGCTGCTACAGCACATGCTCTGGGTGTTTGCACCATTGCTTTTTTAACATTTCAGCAAGGGTAAATGTTTCACCATAATTGTGTTTAAATGGGGCTCGAAAAATTGTGTTTTATATATGTTTTTCATCAACACAAAGAAGAATGAAAATAGCGGGATGCAATATTTACCTAAAGCAATTAAAGTGAATCATTTGATTTTATAAGCATAATATTACTCTGCTGGGGAAGGTCTATAATTATTAGAGCCAGGCAGTATACCTGATAATATCCACCACCTGAGTGTTCTGGGCTCCGAAATATGGCTGACTCGATAATTACACTCAATATACACTCAAGCTTGTGTTTGGGCCCTGAATTACATACTGGTGATCTATTTCTGGGCTTCTACATATACGTCAGGCACTTACCAATGCGTCATGTTCTGGGAGTACCAGTTTCTAAAGGAAATCTGGCATGGCAGAAACTTGGCAGCACTATTGTTGTATTTTTTTTCTTTGCTTCATAATTCAGTAAATCTGTGAACTGAAAACACAAATATATGGGGATATGCAGTTAGGCTTCATTAGTTACCCATTGAATATTGTGGTAGCACTATGCTGTGCTAGGGTTAATTTCCCTCCAACTAGCACCGGTGATTGGGGCTCATTTTTAACCACTGACACCAAACATCTGGGACTCCTTTCCTCCCTGACACCAATAATTTGAGACTCCTTTACCCCCTGACATCAAACATTTGGGGCTCCATTTCCCCGATATCAAACATTTGGGATTCATTTTCCTCCTGGCATCAAACATTTGGGATTCATTTTCCTCCTGGCACCAATGACTTGGGGCCCATTTCATGTGACAAGCCAAATTGACTTCCTGGGTGGCTGTATGGAAGTCTGGCAGAATCTGACTGGTATTTAATATAACTTTTTAAAATGAATAAATTACCATGGATGTGGATTTGTTACATGAGGTGTCTCTGCAGAACTATTGATTCTCTTTCTTTTATGTAATGCCACTGTGAAGCTGATTGTGTTTCTGCAGATGGTTTTCTGGTTTACCTGGCACTAAGAAATGGCGTCTCTTCTTATTGTGGTGACATTGTGGTGCTGATTGTGTCTCTAGGCAGTTGCTCACAAGGGTGCAAACTCCATCTTTGGTAACTCTTGTAGTTTCAGAGTTGTTGGTTATTGCAAGAATGTCTTCTGTAATTTTGTATTGGAGAGTTTGTACAAAGAAGTAACTCCCATGCCCACCGTTCAGTGCAGAACTCTTTGTGCACCGTATTTTCCTACCCTGGTTGTGCCTCTTCTTAGGTTGACGTCTCTAAGGTATCTGGCTGTATGCACAGAAGTGCCTAGGCACCTTCACATACCAGAATGTTCTCTCTCGTTTTTTTTCAGGCAAATACAAGGCAAAAGGTACATTTTTTACGGTTTACTAAGACACCGTTAACATTCTAAATGTTTCCTATAACACAGCAAATCTTACATATTTATGTTCAGATCTGCTTTTGGCAATACTTTCATATTTCTTTGTACACGATGCACACATTTTGCTTTAGTAGTTTTGTATTTACAATCATTTTTAAAGAGATTTTTGCTTTTCAGTGTTTGTGTTTATAGATGATTTGCTTTTGAAACATTATGCACAAAAAACATTTTAAAACATTGAAATTGTTGACAACGCTTGTCTAATCACATCATTATAACACATATATCTGAAGTAGGCATTATATCCTTCTCGTTATAAGGATGACGGGCAACTATTTCCTGTTGGACATTTAATGAAATCTCCTGATACAGAAGTGATTCCACATTTCATATTACTCTGGCTGAGGTAAGTGAGTCTGATATTCATATATAACAAAGGAAATCATCCTAAACAGTCAGCAAATCCAGTTTGAGAACAACATGGAGCAGCTCCTATATTTTACTAATCTGTTTAAGATATTGATATTAAACGGGAAATTATACTTCAGGTCTCTGTTTAGCAAAATCTTCTTCCTTGGCCTAGAATCCATATTCTATCCCTTTTGTTCTGCCTATCAAAATTGTCTGTGGGATTCCATATCAGACAACCTGACCTGACCTGACCTGACCTGTACTAGGCAATGATTACTTCCTGAAGAGATCCACTTCCCAGCATCCTCTGCTCAACCCAAACAGAATATTATGTTATCACAGAGCGATGTCTGGGTGTAAAAGTGAGCAGAACCTTTTTTCAGTTGAAGTTGGGAAGTTAAATTGATAGCTGGATGGTCAAAAATTGGGCAGGGCAACACATAGTTTTCCCAGATGTGTGTTCCATAGGTATCCAGTAACCCCCTATAATCCTGTCAGCTTTATTCTGCCCCCCCCCTATTTTTCCAACTTTCTATTACCTGCCCTCTGAGTATATTCCATTTTTCCATTGTCTTTGTATTATGCCCCAAATGTCCAAGGCCCTGTGTGTTGAACCCATGTGTTGCAAAGTGGGGAAGTGGTAAAGCCAGTCCATTGAAATGCTTTTTCAGCTTCCATTGAAAGCAGGAGGGTGGGTTGGGGCTGTAACTGTACATAGTATAAGAGTGGAAGAATGACGTCTGAGTTAACTTGGGCTTCCTCTTCTTGGGGCAAAACTTTACCTGCTCAAAAAATAAAAAATGTTTGCCTGATTTATTCATCTGTCATTCCATATTATAGAACAATATTAATGGCCGTACGGTATGGGATTAGGCAGACTATAACGACTGTTGTTTTAGTTCTTGATGCAAGACATCTGTAATGAGAATATATACGTGACTGGGAGATTGTTGTGACATTGAGTGTTCGCTGCCCTACGCGTATAAGTAATTATAGTTTACTCTTCTTTTGATGCAAATACCCATCATAAATATTCAGGTTGTAGTTGCAGGAGGTTGTGATATAAATTTATGATGCATTTTCCACCATAGACATTGGTCAGTTTATCTTGGTTAGGTGGAAATCTCCACCAATAATACTGCAGAACCATTGAACCAAATCCAGGGTTGTAATTATTGCATAATAGGTAGGGAGGTGGAAACAATGTGTTCTGTAACGTGTTACTATAGTATCAAATCATTTGTTACATGGAAGCAAAACATTGTATACACATACTTATGGGAACTGTATAATTCCTGTGCTACTTGTGTATGTATTCTGTGTTTGTTCTATAAAAATCATAAATCATAATTTTTTCCTATTTGAATTGTATTACATGCTTGTATTAGTACAAATATCACAAAGCCATAAACTACAGTAGCAAAACAAGACAAAAATAAAGGTTTTTTAGACCTTCGTAATACAAATAATAAGAAAAGGAGAGACCTTTGAGAAAAAGTGGAATAGACCAGAATATGGGGTCCCTATTAACGCCACATCTCGGGGCCTATACCTATGTGCTGCAAAGTGAGGAAGAGGTAAAGCCAGGCCATTCTATGCTTTTTCAGCATCAGTTGAAAGAAGTAGGGTGGGTTGGCACTGTATTTGTATATAGTGTATGACAAAAGGAATGCTGGCTGAATTATCTTGGGCTTCTCTTTCTGGGATGAAACTGACCTGGTCCAGTTATGCAATGAGGGGGCAATGGTTTGGCATATATTTTAATGTCTATATTTGATGAGTTTTTTCTGAATGGTCACCTTGTGGGATTCCAAAAGACCAATCAAAGAAGTGATACTGCGCAGGTTTCCCTGGGAAAAGATACGAAGGTCCTTACTCAATGAGCTCAGAATTTGGGAGTCTTTAAGACTGGACTCATTCAGTTTCCAATAATAAGGGGACACATAGTAGGTATCTGAGAGCAGGGATATAGGGACAGGAGCATGCTCAGATATAGTGTGCTGGGCTTTTGCACCCTCTTTCAAGTGATAATGGTCTATAAAAATTACATCTATATAGGAATTTGAAGTGCGTATAATTGGTAACATTCCTTAACCATATATCAATTGTAAGTAGTTTTTTTCTAATTTAATAGGATGTCTAATGGAGAAAGCCAAGCAACCACTGGAGGGGTCTGTGGAGAAATTTAAAGTAATGTTAAAAGTGCCTGCCACAATAAGCAATCCTGACTGAAAGGACATCAATTTTCGTCCTCCAGATTATCTGGGCGGTCAATGTAAAGCATAGGTGCTCCTCACATCCCCTTCTATATGCCCTTAGTATTGTATAGAGCAGAGCAGTGTTGCAATGCAGTCTTGTGCTGTGCTTCCAGGGGCGTGCTTCATGTTTCTGGGAGTCTAGCCGGGACCTTGCATCCCCCAGTCTGGTCTGGACTTGGGATAGCTCAGAGTGGAAAGAGGTAATTTTGTCTTCACCGAGCACTCCTGATTAGCAAGCATAGACTTTATGAATAGAGCAGGAAATTATTCAACCATATGGAAAGAACAGGTTCAACATGGAGGAGGCATCAGATAGCGGAGAGGCTTGGCAGGCCTGTGTATGCAGCACCACAAACAACTAGGCTGTTGACATCCCGCTCCACATACACCGGTGGCAGGAGTTCTGAGGGCCCTCCATTTTCTCCTATCGCTTGACTACTTTACTGGTGCCGGAGAACTGGGGAAATATAGCCGGGCTGTGTGGACATGGAGAGGGCGCATAGACCTCACTCTTAATGCATCTTGCATCTTAAGGTCATGACCCTCTCTAGCCAATGTTTTATCTTGGAAACGAACAGAACAGGAATTTTAGCTTTGCCCCACTGTAGTCCAAACGTCTTGTGGCAGAACGCACTCGTGGATGTTGTTGAGTTGTACTGAAGTAATGACCTCATGTCTGCTGTCTGTGTGCAGGGGGGCCATGTTCAGTAGTCGGGGTCATGACGCCCTGTACACAATCCTTCTTCAGTCTTCAACACGGACAATAAATGATATATCTTGGTTACCTTCTTGTGTTTGGTCATTTAAAAAAGCAGTGGCAGGCTGATCAGCTCATTTCTTCGTTCATTCTTGCTGTGTGAACGTTACTTGACATGCATGTAGCACACGTGGGCTCCCCCTCTGCCAATGAGTGCATGATCAGTGTAAGTGGTCAATATCTTACTGACATTGATCATTTAGCTGGGAACAGCCAGCATTCAGTTGGGAGTCCAGTCTAACGTTCGCTGACCATTGGTTTTGGTTGATGGTCTTTGGGTTTTTTATCTCCAACTTATTTCATATTGGCTTCTGTATGGCTGCTTTTTGTTTTACTGCAAATTGGATTGCAAGAGGCTTCCAGTCTTTAAATGTGGTGGCTGCTTTACATTCCTGTGCAGGTTGTGAGGTTTGTGTATGCAGAATTCACCATTATATGGACTCCACGCACCATATTCACCTATAGTATGCCCACACAGGTCCCTCTCTGTGCTCCATTGTTTCACACAGAGGAACTGGAGTAGGATATCTTGTGGCTGCCGATCTACAAGTCCTTTTCAGAGCCGCACAGCTAATATATCAGCCTCTGGCTGTGTGCAGTCTTGAAGGAACTGAAATATTTGTCAGTTTTTCCAATAATCTGAGCCAATTTTTGAAGAACGGAATAATCTTCCTATAAGGCTGCTGGTAGATGAGCTATGCAGAGAGACCGGCTCATCCAGATTGTCTGGTCAATGCAGCTTCACAGAGAGGTCTGGAATTCATTGTTAACCATTAGGGACAATATCATGTAACTCCCTGTGTTCCTGCTAGAACCGGCACTTTGACATATTACAGTATCTCCACCGCCCCAATTCCCCAATATGATGGAAATTCACAATTTCAGCTCATTAGGATTCAGTCACCAATCCCATTGTTATATAAAAACGGGAATGGCTGCAGTGCTTTGTCCTGACGTCTACTTTATAGGAGGAGTGGATGGCAATATTTATTGTAGGATTGTTTTCATTATAAGCACAGCATGCGAACATTGCTTCACTAGGAAATGGATTTGTTGGTAAAATTTTCAGAAATGTACCCAACTGGTAATAGTTTATACCTAAACTAGAAAAAACATTATACTAGTTAAACAAACATGACTATTATTATTAATAATATTTTGTGCTTATATTGCACTGACCTATCACTGTCCATAGAGCATTAAGTACCTGCATGGTCCCTACATGAGTCTCCTTGGGTCCATTGCACAGCAGTACTCTGAGGGAAAGAGAGGGAGCCAGTTGGGACTGCAAACACATTTATAAGAGGGGCAAGGAAATGACTTTATCTACTACTCTTTCAATGTCCAATCTCAGGATGAGGTTGATCCTGGAGCAGGCTGCCTTTCTTTAAGTGCACCTGTGCCCAGACTTTGGACATTAAAGCAGAACCAAAGTTCCACTTTAAACAAATTTGTGATCAGGCAAGGCTTTATTGCCGAAATTTTTAAAATAGGAATTCTTACCTGTCAGATTGCATGTGTAGCTCAGCATTGCTTTCCAGGACACCTGGCAATCCTGGCTTCCCTTGCGTTTGCTGCGACTGAACTCCCACATTATCCCAGCCCAGCCAATCGAGATGGCCGAAAATTGCAACCAGAAAGAGTGGAAGGAAGAGACACCCTGTAATCGAATCGGGGACAGGTGAGTAAAGTGGGGTTTAGTTAAAATTTTCCATAAGTAATAAAGCTGTAAAACAAGCCTTCCCTGGCCTCAGCTGAAGTAAAACTAATTATACTGCAGGCTTCTGGGCTCCAAAAGGTATATTTTATAAATTGGATGCTATTATTACATCTATTACTTAACAAAAAGTCCCTAAACCCCAACATAAAACATAACACATAAACCCCAAGTGTTAACCTACAAAGTAAATGCGAGGTGCGTCTTTATACAACACACAAGTATTGCAGCACACAGAATATAATATATGTTATACAGATGATGATGCACTACCATGCACTGAAATGTCATGTACTAGAAAAAAGGGGTTCATGTGGTCATTTTCTTTTTCATTCCTGGTTTGTTTCAGCTGTTTTAATGCACTGCACTATATAATGCATACAAACATACTCCATATTGGAAAGAACAGTGAATGATGTAGTGAAATAACTGCTTGACAGATTGGCATAACAGTAGCATAAATGAGGGATCACTTTGCTGTGCTGTCACCCTGTAACAGAAAGAGTTTGTACAAGGAAAGATTCAGATTTATAAATGCTTAAGATGACTTGAAATTGCATTATCATGGTAAGCTTAGACAAGGTTTTAGTTAGTGTGGTTCAGTTTGCTTAGAATTAGAAATCTGTATTTTGAATTAAGTGAAGGAAATAGTGCAAACACCTTGGGTTTGTCTTCCTATTGTTGTCACTTTTATTGTTTTCTCCAATACCTGACACTGTGACCTTACTCTAGGTAAGAAACATCACCCCTGCTATGAGACGGGGCAGTAATATTGACCTGACAGAGGATCTGAACCTATATCCCTTAACAGAAAGGCAGAATTTCCAGCGTTATTTGATTGTTGTTGTCCTTATTAAAACTTTGTGACAGAATGAAAAGGAGATGTTCTTCATTGATTAGATAGCAATGAAACCCAACCAGAACTTTAGCTCTTAAACCATTACTAACACCTAACACATTACTAACCCAATCTCAGGTGAGTGTGATACTACAATAAATATTACATTTACATGGCAAGACCACAAATTTTGCTTCCTTTAAACCATGGTAACTCCGGGTCATAAGCAGTTGTATTGTTTCTTTACAGGTGGCACATCCTACAGACCAGTGATCAGACATTGCACTTCCTCAAGCAGAACTGTCTTATGCCCACCATTATAATGACCTCATACATAAGAGATGGAGCGTCTGTGATTCCTGTGCGTCTAGAGCAGCATAGATGGAAAATAAAAGTCTGGATCACATAAACAGGTAAAACCAACACTACTTACCAAAGTTTAGAAGAACTCGGAACTCTGTCTTTGATTATGTGTATGGCAGACTCACCCAGCCATCCCTGTGTATTAATCTGGAACATTTATATTGAGAAGTACTGGATACCACTTGTAGTTTCTTTAGTTATGTAAGATTGGCGAAGTTCTCAAAGAGCTCAATAGTTCTGGCAAGAAACGGTTTTCTCCCAAGAAAAATGTGGCAGCCCCTAGCTAAGGGACTGAATGTAAAAATGAGTTGGTTAGGTGCAAGGAAACTAATAACGGCCGAAGAGGATAAATTTTAGTACCAGAAAAGTGTACATACCATAGATTGACATACATGTGGAAGTGTATGTACAGTTAAGGATTCACTGTACATACACCTACCATTTCACAGCAGTAGAATTGGTTATCTTGTGGCTGCGGATCTACAAGTCCTTTTCAAGCCGCACAGCTAATAGCTACCTTCTTGTACAGTGAATCCATAACTGTACATACACTTCCACGTGTATCTCAATCTTTTGTGCACTTTTCTGGTACTACAATTTTTCCTTTTATTCAGCCATTATTAGTTTCCTTGCACTAACCAACTCATTTTTACCTAGATACTGGTGTCATCACAACCAAGTCTCTTTACATGTCACTAACTTCATCCTTGCACCTTCTTGCTATGATTTGTCTACACCAACAATGTAGTACTAATATCTTTATTCTAAGTTGATTTTTTATTGTTTTTTTTTATTGACAATTAGCATAATTACCTGGTAGGAACAACATATACATATGTTGATTGTTTTTCTATGGACATTACAATGTAATTCTAAATTATTAGATTGATAGCATATTAATTACTCAACTCTTTTTGACCATGCTATATTGATCATATTATACTTAAATTTGTATTTGGATATGTATTGATTACTGATACCTGCTTTATATCATTTATGTATACACACAGACTGTTAACCCTGTATATTATCAAATCCCTGAAGAAGCCTATCTACGTCGAAAAGCGTAGGATACTGTACGGCTTAAAACACGTTTTTTTGTTATCCACTATAATCAGATGAGATTAGCTCTTTGTTAGGAGCATTTCTGTATAGATATAAAGTAACACATATCCTGTGCAATTGTAAACCTGAATGGTTATTTGATTTATATGTATGTAAGCCTTCACAATTTGTACTCAATACACAAAACACCTACACTTTGAGCCAAAAACCTCTCTTCTTTTGCTTCTCCACATTGGTGGAGATATATATATATATATATATATATATATATATATATATATATATATATATATATATATATATAAAATAACACAAAGCCTGTTTTGGGGGTCCCTCCAATATTTATTAGGGTATTAGATGAACTTGGAAACAGAACTCTGTTTAAGATGGATAACGGGTGAATGAGGGAAAGAGAAACAATGAATCAGCTACTTGAAGAGGCCAGGTCATTGTTTCTCTTTGCTTACTTCTACTTTTATCCAACCTAAGTCGTGTTCCCAGCATCACTGATATCTAAAGCCACAATAATGAGAGAGAATTTCTGTACCCACCACACTATAGATGTTCTATGTTCCCCTAAAATGAGCACACACAACTAAGAATTGGAATCTAGAATTTTGGTCTGGCACTCTCCTGAGACTTTTATATAGTACACAATTGTGTGTTTACCTTTTCTGAGATGAGAATAATACAGAAGATATATGTGAACGATCGAGTAACACATTTGATTTTCATATTCCTGGGCAGTCATGACCGGGGGTCAATAGAGAGGTGAGTTGGGGTGACATGGCGCAGCACTGGGTTCTAGGTCTGAATCCATCAGGACACTACAAAGAGTTTGCATTGGATTCATCTGGGCTCTTTAGCCCCCCACCCCTAAAAACAAAACCTGCAGTTAGTTACTTGGCTTCCCCGAAACTATCCTTGGTATTTGTGAAAAATAGGCAGCAAGCCGAAGTGCAGCATGGGTGCTGGGTGCGATATGCATGCATGATAATTATAAAGAATACAGAAAAATAAATAGAGGCGAGTAAGAGAGCAGCCAGAGCCCCCGCCTGTAATAACCTAGATAACAACCTATCACTTGCACTGTGCACATGCCCCAGTTTATTAATTAGGGCATGCTAAAGAATGGGTTTAGACAGCAATTCTATTTTATTTTATTGCATGCTTTTATTCTCTTGGTATGGTGGCAGATAAGGACACATAGGTAGTTATTATTTATTATACATTATTATACACACAATTCTCTGGTCACAGCACTGTCCTGCAGCTCCCTCTACCTGTCATCTGGAGGTGACAGCTCGCCTGTGCAGCCGCAACTCCAGACATGGGATTGGGTTCTGATTCTCATATATGTCCCTCTCTTGTCTTTTTCTATCTTTGTGATGGTAAATTTTTTGTGTGAAGAATTTATTTTGTAACTTTAATATTCTCAGATAGATAACAACATACCAACTGGCAGAGATGTAACTGACAGTGATGTGTTGTTTCTTGTGAAAGGTATTTGTTCTATGTATCAGTCGTCATATTTCTTTATTTATTTTTTAGTTATTTATATTGTTTGTTTAAAGACAAGTTCTCTAACTACTTGTGAACCTTGTTCATTACTTCATTTTCTATATACTGTTCTGCATTCTACATGCACAATGGATTTCTCTCACAGTTCTCGCAGCCCATCATCATGGTTGAAGGATTGCTGACATGGTTTAGGTGATATAGGTGCTCCTAGAGGCCAATACCAAATACTTTTAACTTTCACTAAATTAGATTTTGAAGAATGCGGATGGGTGGGATATTGGTCATTCAAAATTCAAAGGATGTCTTGACCGGCATTGGTGGGGCAGCAGTGGGTTTGGAGTAGCTGAGTTTGATACCACTATTGTTTGCATCGGTTTCCTCTCACATCCCAAAAACATGCAGTTAGCTTAACCTCACAAATTGTCCTTGGACATATGACTAAAGTAAAAAATAAATTAGAAAGGAGATAAAGGAAATTAAATTGTGAGCCCCTTTGAGGGAACAATCCGTGATATGACTGTGGACTTTGTATAGAGCTGCATATTATGTCAGGGCTATATAAATAAATCATACATCATGGCCAGTGCCAGGCACCTTAGTAATAATCTGATGGTGGCAGACATTATTGGGGAAGTCTGACAGTTGCACGGAGTAGATTTTTGGGGGTCCCATTGCTGTTGTTTCCCTAGTGATAAGGTTGGTGTTAAAAATGCCAACTGCTAGCTGTAGGAGTTTTCTTCTGTGGTGGGAATGTAAACCTTTTCTGCATAAGTAAATATGCATCATTTTGTGCTTTTTCTTTATCAGAGTTTTACCGTGGAGATAAAAGTTATAGGTTGATGTGTGAAGAAATGATGACAAGGATGTAGCTGAGCACAGATTCCACGAAACACGAAGCTGTTTGTGCAGTAGTTTTCCACCTGGGCAGGTTTATAATCTGGGTGGGGATGCAGGACGAGTCCCAGCTCTGGGGAGGAGCTGCAGGTATCTTGGGACCTAGAAATAGGACCAGCAGACTGATGCTCAGGCACAGGGCTTTGGAAAGCTTTCCTGTCCTGACTAAAGATGTCAAGGTGTGGGGAGGACTGCAGCTAACACTGGCTTTTTGGGACAGCCACAACCTCTAAAGCTCTTGCATTTGAAAGATCCTGTGGGCTCATCCCTTTGCTGGTTTAGCACTTTTTCTCTCCACCAGTCTTTGTGACTTTTCTTCCAGAGCGGCAGATTTCTGCACCTGTAACTCAAAAGAATGGGTAACAAGGTATGTTATATCCCACTCGCAAAGTCAAAGTCTTCAGCAATTTTTTTGCCATGAACTTGTTTGTCATAGACCATGAATATTCTCCTCTAAAAAAACAAGGCGTTACAAACCGGTCAAAATTCAGCCTTGTAAAATGGCAACAAAGGCGTTTATGTTAATTGTTGTTGCACCTTTTATTTGTAATAAGATGTGCCCATCCTGCCTCTACTTGGATGGTAATAATGCTGAGAATTTCAGTGAAAAGATATAATGGCAGGTAGAGTATTGAATTTTCCAGCCTAGATATAATAATGCTCTCCAAGGGATTTCCAAGCAGCTTTGTTTGTTGGTTTACATGTTGTAGGTACATTAGAGATATCTAGAAATTGTTACTTTATGTCATATAATACAGAGCATTTCTACTGTTGCTGCTCATTTATTTTTTCCTCTTAATACCTGAACTGGTTAATAATGAAGTGTTTGGGTGAGAATGCATGATAACATTTCTGAGTGTGTGGCAAGATAGTAATCTGAAATAGTCAAGTGATGCATTCATTAGTTGGGTCTAATTTGTAGAAGCCCGTCCAAGGAAGTTATCTGAAGCTTCCACAAAGCCTACAACAAAAACGCTTACCTCTCCGGAGAGTAATTACATTGATGTACTGACGGTGAAATAATTTTCCATCTACTTTTTTTATTTTGCAGGAAAAGCCTGGGGTTTGCACTGTGGATATGAATGATACCAACTTACCAGGAAATGGGAATGAAGAAGGCAAACGAAAAAAAATGAAGAACAAAAAGAAAGACAAAAAAGTTGATGATCTAAAGCAGGAACTGGAGCTGGTGAGTAAATCGTATTTTACTACTCACTGTTCTGTCTCTGTACTGTGTATGATGAAGAATAAAATGTTTGCAGAAAATAATTCCTAATCAACATGGGCCAGTGTAAGCGTGAGAAATCGTAACTTTCATATATACATAGATCTGCATCGTAGACATAATTATAAATGTTAGCGTATGGAATGATAAGGTCATCATTGATGAGGTGAAATCAGTTAGCTTTCTCTTTGAGAATTTTCTGTTAAAGTCTCAGCTCTGTGATTGATATCTGTTAGTAGCAGATTCTTTTCTTATGTTATTCTGGTAAAGGTTTCCAGTTTCCTGTATGTGTTCCACATCAGGATTATTTCAGGCTATCAGGATTATTAGATACTGTGTTATTGGCATCTTTCTGTAGGTGATTCTGGATCAGTGAGGGAAGTGTTTGTTCACATACTATGTACCATCTATACGTCAGCTCAGTCATTTCAGCTATGCTTTTCAATGTATCACATGGTATGTCTGAGTGGCTCTCCGGCCTGTTTACATTATTGGGTGTGATATGGTCTAGCAGTGAAAAGACTCCTCCATGCTCTCCAAGATTAAGAGGTTCCTATGGACAGTAGAGGGGTTCTTTAAATTTGGTATTGAAGTGGAAGAATTATCAGCTGTTACCTCCTTGTCTCCAATAAACTCTGCATAATCCAAATTCCTATCAAATATTTGATTTCTCATAACAAGTGTTCCCGTCATACATAAATTATTATCCTAGTGCTATATAGTGCAATATGTTTTTTGTTCATGGTTAGTGGCCAGTAAAAGAAAATCATCATCTTCGGTGTCAGGAGCTTTGAGCTGTGCAGATAATTATTGCAGTGATTCTCCAGAGGGGGACTTTTATATCACAATTATCTTGTTTTATGTTATTGGGGAACTTCTGTGTGTTCATTCTTTTTTTATCTGTTTTTTTTTCCCTATGAATAGACGTTACAGATATTTTTTTTATTGTAACATAATTAGGGTGAAAAAGTATATCAAGTTGAACTAATATATAGTACTGAACTCTTTTATTGTATCATTTTTTTTTACGCTCAATGCTTGTGTTGCTTTATTATTTTTTTCAGGATGATCATAAACTTGAAATTGAAGAACTGGAAGCAAAATTTGAAACAAGTCTTCTCAAAGTGAGTAAAATAGAAACTTTTTTTATACCAAGGATCATAATTCACAACAAAAGTTAACAAGTAGAAAACCAGCATGTGTTCAGTTCCTTTATGCTTGATCCTATAGAAGACATTTACATGCCACACGCCACATCTGTACTCTTGCAGGAATAAAACCAAAAGTGACTCCTATAACCTGCAATGTTCTCTCCACACTTGATACAGTGATGGTTAATCAGGCATTACAGCTCAGTCACTCGTTCCAGATACAGGTGGAAAGAAATAAAATACAACAAGTTTTTGCAGATGGTTATCATATTGCCGCCTTTCCTGGTACACGGTGTTCAGAGTTGGGGGGGTTCAGACATTATTAACAGAACCGGTTATGCAGAGTTTTAGGCTGCTTCTGCCTGCTGCCTTCCTTAATGAGTCAGGGTTAGTGGATAATTGCTGTTTGATACTTGGCCAAGACATCAAGACATTAAATTGTTTTCCATTCCAGGTAAGGTAATTAACTGACTTCTACCACATATCAGGCTTGCAATAGTAGTGTTTTTTCTGCAAGATGATGGAAGACCGGGCCAGTCCTCACCAAAGAGATCTGGCTTCATGTCACCCATGTTCACTGGTAGCCAAATAAACAGATAGAAGTCAAATGGCATGGATACTACAAAGCTGTGGCAGGTTTTACAGAAGGGTTGCTTGGATTACTAAGGCGTGCATTTATTTAGAAATCATTTGGGAAATGCAGTTCTAATTTACCCTACAAAAACTGCATTTTGCAGTTTTGCAGCCCCCTGGGTTCTTTTGGGTAAACCCTGATAGATATTTATTCTTCTAAAAACATTATCACTGGAAAGTGAATATTGCTCGCTTCTTTGCCCTCATAGGGTCTCACTTGTGCAAGAGCTGCAGAGATTCTGGCGCGTGATGGTCCCAACGCACTCACTCCTCCTAAAGGAACTCCTGAAATCATCAAGTTTCTCAAGCAGATGATTGGAGGCTTCTCTCTTCTACTGTGGGCCGGTGCAGTGCTCTGCTGGATCGCTTATGGCATTCAGGTTTCTCAGGATCCCTCCGTATCCCGTGACAATGTAAGCATCAAGTAGCAAAGAAAGGAGAGCGTAAGACAGACTTGGTCATCTTGGTGTACACACATTATTATTATTAATATTACTACACAGTATTTATAAAGCACTGAAATGTTACGCAGTGCTTTACAAAGTCCATAGTCATGTCACTAGCTGTCCCTCAAAGGAGCTCACAATCTAATGTCCTTACCTTAGTCATATCTCATTATTACAGTCTAAGGTCAATTTTGGGGGGGGAGCCAAATAACCTAACTGCATGTTTTTGGAATGTGGGAGGAAACCGGAGTACCTAGTTTGCAAAGGGCCAGAGTGCTAACCTGTGAGCCAACCTTGCTGCCCATAAATATTCACGTTATTGATGTTTACTCATTTAAACTCTGACCAATGATGTCTTTTGTTGCAGTTGTACCTGGGCGTTGTGCTGGCTGTTGTCGTCTTCCTCACTGGCTGTTTTGCTTATTTCCAAGAAGCTAAAAGTACTAACATCATGGCCGGTTTCAATAAGATGATCCCGCAGGTGAGTGGCATACCAGCGGCCTGAGAATGACAAGATGGTTAATATTTGAAATGCTTAAATATGACCACATCACATTTTTGAAGATAACAATTATGCTGGTCCACACATTGCTGTTCCTTCATTACTGCACAGTGTAATGCCCCTTTTTTAATGTGGAATTGAGTTCATCCTTTGTTAATGCATTTGTCTACAATGAGGCACTTATGTAAATGTATGATTTCATTTCCAGCAAGCTATTGTCACCCGAGGTGGAGAGAAGCTGGAGGTCCCAGCCACGGAGCTTGTAGTAGGAGATGTGGTGGAAATCAAAGGAGGAGATCGAATACCAGCTGATCTCAGGCTTGTCTTTGCCCAGGGCTGCAAGGTAATTTGTTAGCAGTGAGATATTGAAGACTGGCTTAAGCCCGTTATAATGAAGATGCTTGAGACAGGCCGGGTCAGTAAAACTCTCCTGCTTTTTTGGTTTCAGGTGGATAATTCATCTTTGACTGGAGAGTCGGAGCCTCAGGCTAGATCTCATGAATTCACACATGAAAATCCTCTGGAGACTAAGAACATAGCCTTCTACTCCACCACCTGTCTGGAAGGTAATGCCATATCCTGAGGCCCTATGTGAAAGTGTTAATTTATCTCACACCAGAGGTATTACTAAACTGCCATAAGGCCTAAGGAAAAGACTGAGGAATCACTACAGCCTCAAGCATCTTGCTGACATTTTTCTCCTATCTGGAGTCTTACATGTAGACCCACACTGGCTTCACAATGCTGAACTCTCCTAAAGTTGCAGCAGTCAGTTTGATAGATTCTGATGGACGGCTATTGTTTTTCCTAAAGATAAGCCAATCCCCTCCCTTGTTTGGTGGTTAGATTTTACATGCACATTTTACATTGTCAACTACCATGTAGTGTTTGTAGGCACCAATCCAAAGATTGTTTTTTTGTTTTCTTAGGCACAGCAAAAGGCATTGTGATTAATACTGGAGATCGTACAATTATTGGCCGAATTGCTTCATTAGCTTCGGGAGTTGGAAATGAGAAGACCCCCATTGCTGTTGAGATTGAACACTTTGTGCACATTGTAGCTGGAGTTGCTGTGTCTGTTGGTGTTCTATTCTTCATCATTGCAATGTGTATGGGATACTCTGCTCTTAACTCCATCATCTTTCTTATTGGGATCATTGTCGCCAATGTGCCCGAAGGTCTCCTGGCAACTGTTACCGTGAGTAGCTGTCCTTCTGTTTAAGGCGGTATAACCTGCAGAATAGAATAGTATTTTTTTTAAAAACATTTAGCTCTTTTTGTTCATAGTTTAATTTAAACCAACAGTTCTACCCCAGCGGAACCCTTAAATTTTAATCCCCGGTAAAACCAAGTCATTTGCAATCTGTAGGAAAAATTTCCCTGATATTTCTGGTTAATGGAGGTAGAACCCCCCCCCCAATCATCACGAATAAATATATTTATATATAATGTGAATCTCACTTATTATATATGGTGTCATGCTTTCTGATTTTTCTGATTAGAGATGTAAGAATTGCCGTCATTGTTCCTCAGGTAACTCTCTCTCTGACCGCAAAGCGCATGGCCAAGAAGAATTGTCTAGTGAAGAATCTGGAGGCTGTAGAAACTCTGGGCTCAACTTCCATCATCTGCTCTGATAAAACAGGAACCCTGACACAGAATAGAATGACTGTAGCTCACCTCTGGTTTGACAACCACATCCATGCTGCTGATACCAGTGAAGATCAAACACGTACGTATATACTGTTCTGTTTCCAATACAAAAAGTTTATTAATTTTGCTTCAATTTTTTACTTGTGTTTGTAAAGTAATAGCTGGGACTAAATTGGAAGGCGTGCTGATTGGGCACTTTTTATTTGCATCATCATCATCATCATCATCATCATCATCTGCTGGTCATCTTGGTACACCTTGTTGGTGTAAAGTCTTTTTCTGCAATTAATCTGGAAATGTTTTTTTTTTATATAGATCATTCATTCGAGCAGTCATCTGAAACCTGGACCGCTCTATGCAGGATCGTCTCTCTATGTAACCGGGCTGAGTTCAAGGCTGGACAGGACGATGTGCCCATTATGAAGGTATAATATTTGGATTCAGGTGCTTCATATATAACTGTTCAGACAAATGTCTTCATATCGAACAGAAGTCACACTTGAGTGTTCTGCTCTCAAAGTGGGGAATTTGTGGGAACTGGAATAAGGCTTGTCTAGGGGAAAGCCCAACATTCTTGAATTTCAGCAAGGTTTGTGAGGCAGTGGTGAGTTAAAGTTGAACAATAAAAACATTTGTTTCCTACAGAAAGTTGTGGTGGGAGATGCTTCAGAGACAGCCCTCCTGAAATTCTCCCAGGTGTTAACTGGAAATGTGATGCAGATCCGAAGTAACAACAAGAAGGTGTCTGAGATTCCTTTCAATTCCACCAACAAGTTTCAGGTACGACAAGCTGACAATAAGTTCACTATCTTCCCAGCTGGGCCTTTAATCACATACAGTAAAAGGCATTGGGTTGTGTTTGCAGCTTTCCATACATGAGACACCTGACCCGAATGACAAGAGGTTCCTGCTGGTCATGAAAGGTGCCCCAGAAAGAATCTTAGATCGGTGTTCCACTATTTTGATGGGTGGTAAGGAACTTCCGTTGGATGAGGCAATGAAGGATGCCTTCCAGACTGCTTACATGGAGCTTGGAGGACTTGGAGAGAGAGTTTTGGGTAAGAAAACTTTGCAAATTATTTTATAGCATCCAATAATTGACAGAAATATGTGGACGTTAATCTGATGCGGCGTAAAGAGAATAATGAGCTTATTTTATTGTAGGCAAAATGCATAATGCTATAAATGTGCAGCAACTCATTGGATTTCAGTTTCTTGTAGTCAGAGCAGTAACGCTGTAAATGAATTGTACCTTGTAAATATTGAGCTATTTTATTCACTCTTTCTCCTATTTTCATGCAGCTCATCTCTTAGCTGTTTTCTGCCTCCAGGTTTCTGCCACCTTTATCTCCCAGAAGATGAATACCCTCCATCCTACTCATTTGACACAGAGGCCATGAATTTTCCAACCACAAACCTCTGCTTTGTTGGGCTCCTTTCCATGATTGATCCACCTCGTTCCACAGTGCCAGATGCTGTTTCCAAGTGCCGAAGTGCTGGGATCAAGGTATCTTATACTTTTAGGTGGAGATATAAAAATGTCTATCTTTGGCCAGAATTGAAATATTGGATGACTGAATGTGCTGCAAACCCAAATTATAGGTGCAGCTACACTTATTTATATCCAAGTCCCCCTACAAACACCTGATGCTTCAACCAGTTGAGTCTAGGTGATGACATTTCCTGGGATGGTGTGGCAACAATGCAGCAGTGCTTCTAAATTCACTGTCAATCAGCCCTGACCACACATTAGACCCATTACTTTCAGAATTACCAGCACTTCATTTGTTACTGAACCCCTACTACTGGTAGCTACAGTGTCTGGGAGGTAGGCATGGTATGTAAGGCACAAGTAAAGTGGGATTTGGAAGGAAAAGGAAGTTTTAGTTTACCTTACAGGCCTTGTGTGTCATCTAGGAACGGGAGATTTTATTTGGACTGACATACAAGTATTTAATTGTATTTAAAAGTATAAAATTAAATCTTTTTTTTTCATTTCATTTAGGTTATAATGGTAACTGGAGACCATCCAATCACGGCAAAAGCTATAGCTAAAAGCGTTGGTATTATCTCAGCTGGAAGTGAGACTGTTGAGGATATTGCCAAGCGACTTAACATTCCTGTTGAACAGGTTAATAAGCGGTAAGAGGACAATCGTTTGTTAGGTTTTCCATTCATGAGTACTGAAAGATGTTATATAAAGTATTAAAACAGATATATAAAATATATATAATGTAAATATTATACAGTATAAAATATTCAGTCTCAGATACAATGTTTTCTAAGAGTGTAGCCAAAAAAACAAATGGCTCATTAAGGAGTTTATTATTTCTGTACATTGCAGTGATGCAAAAGCAGCTGTGGTGAATGGCACAGAGCTGAAAGACATGGATTCGGAAGAGCTGGATGAGATCCTGGCCAATCACTCAGAGATCGTGTTTGCTCGTACATCACCCCAACAGAAGCTCATTATAGTGGAAGGTTGTCAGAGGCAGGTCAGTGTGGCATTAAGTAGTAATGTAATCACATTTTGGACACATTGCATGTACATGGAATTACTTTATTGCAATAACATTGTTCACACACGGCAGGGCTCTCATTGACCATGGTAGTAGTACTGCAATGTAATTGAATATTTTTGTTCCAGAACTTTGTGGTAGCTGTCACTGGTGATGGTGTCAACGATTCTCCAGCTCTAAAGAAAGCAGATATTGGAATCGCTATGGGAATTGCTGGTTCGGATGCTGCCAAAAATGCTGCAGACATGATCTTACTGGATGATAATTTTGCCTCCATTGTTACCGGAGTAGAAGAAGGTGAGCAGATATACAAGGAAGCGATTTGTTGTAGGACAGTCAAAGAATTAAGATTTACCTTTAGACAAACGGGGTTAATTTACACTATTACCCACAAAAGAGACAACAGTTGGGTGTCCTAATAATAATGCAGAGGTTATGGTGGCATGACTATGGACTTTGTAAAACGCTGCGTAACATATTGGCACTATATAAATACTGGATAACAATACTTGGAGGTTGTTATAACCCAAATAGCCATAGTCTGGGCATCGGTATATTTACTGGAGGAGCCAAGAGGGCCATAGAATGGACATCGGTATAATATAGAAGATAACAGGACAATAGTTTGGCCATTGGTATATTACCAGTGAAGTGTTCCTTCTTTCATTCCCTGCAAGTGTCTTAATAGTGGTTTTCATGTTACAGGGCGTTTAATCTTTGACAACATCAAAAAGTCTATTGGCTACACCTTGACCAAGAATATCGCTGAGCTGTGCCCCTTCCTGATCTACATCATTGCCAGCATCCCTCTTCCTATTGGCACCATCACCATCCTGTTTATTGACCTTGGGACAGACATTGTAAGTACAAACCTCAGCACCATAATGAAACAGATAAATGAACAATGGCTTTACATTTCAATTACTTATAATAATACAGTCAATGAAAAGATAAAGAGTGCGTGAATGTACATATAGCCTGTTATTGGTAGTTCAAGAATTAGTGATGTTTACATGGCTAAAGTAAATTAGAACTCTAGACAATTACAATTTTTGTTTTCATACCCCTGTAAAATCTTGAAATCAAACTTTATAATAGGTGCTCTCGCTAATGTCAAATTTATAAGAAAAGGAACAGGTTTTGTTCCCTGCCATTCAGGCTTTTAAAAGTGGAGAACAGAGGTACTGTAACAACTCCGTGGAGATCAGAAGCTTTATTCTTCAAAGGTGAAACAAGTTTTTTTTTTCTCTCTTTAGAGAACGGGACTTTTTAGGTGTGTGTAAATATTACCACAAAGAGATTCTTACTTTTTTTAAACTTAACATTTCTGTGTTTTTATTCTCAGTTCAAAAAAGTATATAAAACATACAAACCATTTTCAATTTCTAGAGTACAAATTTTTTTACATGATTATCCCTTCATCCATTAAACTGTTCTTGACACGTTTCCCCACACGGGCTTCCTCAGAAGGACATGTTATAGTAGACATTGTAATTTCTTTAACTCACTCACTTAATATGGATATGTCACTGTTTTATCGCATTAGTGAAGCATTAAATAGACAGCTGTATTATCCATGTGATGGCTACTTATTTTTGGTTTGAAGTAGATTCTCAAAACTGAATGTCAATTTCTCCTTACAAAGGTACTTCATCTGCATTCAACGTTATCAATCACTTTTAGTTGTTAATCATGTAGCCCCAGGTATAGATCCCCATATTTATATCACCAGCTGTCCCATTCTCTAAAAAGAGAAAAAAAATCCTCGTTCTGGCTCTTGTATAATATACCAGGGATGCGGTGTGATATGTCTTTTTTCAACCTAACTTACCATGTAACTATAAGTCCTTCAAGTTCAACCACCAAGGAAATAAACATATCCCAGATATAAAACCCTATAAGACATAGTTGGTCCAGAGGAAGGCAAAAAAAACCTGGGTACAACTTGCTTCAACAAGGGGAAAAAAAAATCCTTCCTGATTCCATATAGATAAGGAAAAAATATTTTTCCACTGTTCTCCCTCCAATGTTAAAATTTTTTCAAAGGTGGTAAACTGGATAGTTGAAAAAATACCACTGCAGGCCTATTATGGATGGCGTTCTCCATTTTTAAATTGGGCCGTTTGTTTCTTTTTAAGTATAATGGGTGATACGTGTAAATAGAAAAGTGGAGTTACTTACTTACCAGGTTATGTGATGTTGACATTTACATTTATATCTTATTCTGATGTACTTTTACAGATCCCATCTGTTTCATTTGCCTACGAAAAAGCAGAAAGAGACATTATGAACCGAAAGCCACGTCGGAAGAACGTGGACAGATTGGTGAATCAGCAGTTGGCTCTTTATGCCTATTTACAGATTGGTAAGTATAGCTTTAGGTCTGCCCACCATACCAGGCAGGGAGGGTCATGTGATTTCAGTACAAAAATTCAATTGATTGATTGCCAGTAGTAAGAGAAAAAGTAGAGCTGGACTTAAATACAAATATGTACTCATCTCTTGTAGTCTTATTACTGTGTACTTACTTACACTTTGGTTTTATTTCCAGGAATCATCCAATCTGTTGGAGCATTTCTGAATTATTTCACAGTCATGGCTGAACAGGGCTATCTCCCCTACACTCTGGTTGGCATTCGGGTTCCCTGGGAAAATACAAGCATTCAGGATTTAGAAGACAGCTATGGACAAGAATGGGTAAGATTTGATTTTATATTTTACATTTTCTTTTAGCAGTTGTAAGACTAACAAACCAATCTGGAAACGACTTGACAAGAAAGCACATTTAGTTGCGGACTTGACAAGAAAACACATTTAGTTCCTGTGTTTTTTGGATTGGTTACTTGTAACAGAACCACAATAATCTTTTAAGTTGTAATAGTTGTTGGGAGGAGTTCTGGGAGTCTTGTTAAATATATGATTTAGCTGCTGGTTTTATTTATCATCTTCAGAGTCTATAGTAATGTCACTTGTCCCTCAGAGTAGCACACAATCCAATGCCCCTACAATAGTCATCATATGTCGTTAACATAGTCTAAGGCTAATTTTGTGGGAAAGCAAAAAAAAAAAAAAAAAAACTACTAGCATGTTTTTGGGAATTGGGAGGAAACCAATACAAACTCAATGCAGATAGTGAGTGTCCTGGCCAAGATTTTAACCTGAGACCCATAGCTAGAGAGTTACCTGGACACTTCTAACTCTTTGTGAGGCAAAAAAAAGTAGGAATGCTCTTTATGTAACTTCGTTGTGGTTCAAATATATTTTAAAGTAAAATATTTAGAATAAAGAATAGCAGTTGCTGCATACTACTGTGTATCTCTTATTCTAAATCCTTGTACACTTTATAAATTAACCGGTATAAACTCACAGACAGCACAGTCTTCTCCTACATCATTTGTGTTTCATATCATTGCAGACCTTCTTCCAGCGCTCATTTTTGGAGTGGACGGGATATACAGCTTTCTTTGTCAGTATTGTTGTGGAGCAGTTGGCTGATCTGATCATCAGAAAGACCCGGAGAAACTCTCTGTTCGAGCAGGGCTTTTTCCGGTAAGTGGGGAGGTTACTAATAATGTTGTCACGCTGTAAAAACAGAATAAGGTTATCATCATATATGTCAAAAGGTCTAAATTTGACTATAACCTGGACAAACACATTGCATTGATGAGATACCTTTTTCTACTATTCCAGTAATAAATTTCTCCTGATGGGACTGTTATCACAAGTTGCCATAGCAGTGTTCCTGTCTTACTGCCCTGAGATGCCATATGCCTTGAAGTTTGCCCCACTGAGGTGAGATGCCAATTCTTCTGTTATTATCTCTGCACTTATTTGTAACTTAACACAATGATTTTTAGACTCCAAATCCTAAAATCATTTTATGACTAGTCAAGGTGTAGATAATATGTCCCAAACTGTCTAACAATCTATCCTTTCCCTCTTGTGTCCAGAGCGCAGTACTGGTTTGTGTCTGTGCCATACGCCATCCTGATCTTTGTTTATGATGAAATCCGCAAATTGTTCATCAGACGCTATCCTGGCAGTAAGTATTCTATGAATGCTTCACACAGTTTAAATTTGTATCCTGTGGGCAGATTCAGGTTGAATAGTACCAGCATGTTTTGAAATGGACAGTTTAACCTGTGAACAGATTATTGTGTTTAGCTTTATACTTTATAGGTTACCGAGCGAGAAAAGTGATTTAAACACATCAAGACATAAGATAATTCAGTGTCATATTTCTAACAAGGAAAGGCATTGCAACATCAATAGAAAGAATTGCTTTTCAAAAAAAATGATGTTTCTTTGAGATGACAATTTATTTCCCTGACCAGTCCTGAAACTGAATGAAAAATGTAAAACTTTTACATTTAAGACATTTTTGAATTAGTCTTCAAGTTAGGTGATATGCAAAATGTAACTGACATAAAATACAAATTTACCTGAACTGTCCAGTTTGCAATAGAAAATGATGACTTGATTCCGTATCTCTATATCAACCTTCCTGTATTTCTTTTTTCTCTAGGCTGGTGGGACAAGAACATGTATTATTGAGGTTCGTTGGACCGTGTTGTACCTTCCCTGGTGGTGTGGACACAAAGCAATATTTCAATGTTATAATATGAATAATCCTGTTTGTTGAACAAATTGGGATAATTATTGTAAATGAATTGTGTATAAAAAAAAAAAGCAAAGAGCTAAGTAACAAAATGTAAAAAAAAAAAGTTAGTTTCCTCTTTACGCTGAGTATTGTAAATGTAGAATTTATGTACAGCTACTTTTGTAAACAAAATGTGAATAAAGTGCTTTTTTGTGAATATAAAACTTTTGTATTTATCTGGTTGCTACAGTTCTTTAAATGTGGAAGGAAACAGTCCATGGCAATTAAACTGATAAACCAGAATGTTTTCTTAATGGAAGCCCCAGCATTTTATATGGGCGTAGGATGTCCTTGTTACCACTAATAATAATATTTGGTGCAATTTTTTATCTAATTTCTTGCCTTGCCCCATACACTAAGCCCCACTTGGCTCCTCCCAGGAATTAAAGGTTCAAAAAGCAAAAATGAACTTTGTGTAGTAACCAATCATATTTTATTTTTTTTACATGGACTGGTTTAGTTGCTTGTCTATGGATAATAGTGAGAGAGAATCCCTCAGAGGCATTGAGATAAATTAGTCCCACTGATACAGTAGAATAACATGGCATTTGCTAGATAGATAAGCTCCTGGGACTGTATTCCTTAACCAGTCCCTGGGCTGTGCATGAAAGTGACAGAAAAAGGACAAAATGGAATACCTGTTTGTGGAGGTCACAATCCTGCTGGGGGGAAAGGGGGCTTTAATTAACACTCTCCAGGGATTAGGAATATTGTGTATGCTCAAGGTAAATCTAGTGTATCAGAGACCATGTTGTCAGGGAAGAATAAATGGGGG
This sequence comes from Pyxicephalus adspersus, assembly GCF_032062135.1. NCBI lineage: Eukaryota > Metazoa > Chordata > Amphibia > Anura > Pyxicephalidae > Pyxicephalus > Pyxicephalus adspersus. Next base: position 54,419,441 of record NC_092868.1, read on the forward strand.
AAAGGAAACATTTAATGTTTACAGTTAGCCATGATACAGATGGCATTAAGTGGCAATATCGGTTCTGACCAACTACTCTCATACAAAGGACACCAATATAAAACAGTAAAATAAAAACCTTTACAATGGTCCCTCCATGTATATTCAATGGTCATTTGTAATAGTACCAAAAAAACAAAGGAACATGTCACAGCCCTCTTCTTACTGCACCTTGTGGTCGGATTCCAACTACGCCTTTCAGACTAAAAATGGAGCAGCCAGATTTAAAGAAAAAAAAAAATATATATATATATATATATATAGTTGGAATCCGACCACAAACCGTGTGTGTGTATATATATATATATATATATATATATATATATATATATATCTATATATACATATATCTATATATACACACACACAAGTTTTATCATTGCATGTTTTCTTTAGGTCAACTATTCAAAGCCTTTTTTCCATAGTAACCTTTAACAGAATTGCCATGTTTCAAAGAAGACCTTCAAAAAATGTATTATCTTCAGGTCACTGCACATTACTAAAATCAGCAAAGTAAATATATATTAATAAAGAAGATGACATCCATTGCGTATCAGCCACCAACTAGGTGGTCAGCAGTAGAGAAGTGCTCCATTACATTGCTGGCACATTAATGGGTAGTTAGCATGAAAGGTGTAACATTGGTGGTCAGTGGTGGAAGGGATGTCTTACATTGGTGCTCAGTAGATAAAATGTTCTCCTTACAAACAGCTAAAAAATAATTAATGACAGCGTTTACTTTGTACAGAAAGTCAAGAGTAGATGCTGCATTGGTTTCACGCCGCTGGCTCCACCAAGTGACGTCAGCCCTGAAACTATGCAGCCACTCTCATGTGAACAGTCAGTCCACCACTTTACAAAAGAACCCCTCACAATTTCTCAAAAAATTCTGTATAGAGGTGACTACAATATAGCTGACGAGAAATTTCTAAACTAACAATATATGTTCAATGCAATGGAAATCATGCGTGGCCAAGACTACAAAAAAAAAAAAAACTATCTGCGTTCCTAAGTCATACAATATATCACACACGCACAGAAATATTCCCCATACCAGTAGGGTCTTTGCTGCCAAGCTGGAAAATATTCCAGGGGATCCTTTGAAACAAAGAAGGGAAAATTCTTGAAACAATACAAACAGTTTACAATGGCTGCCATATTTTGCAATAGGTACAGACTTCTGATACGGGGCTTCTGATGTGTTGCTGTACCTTTAAGGAGGAGAAAGCTGCCTCCAGCTGAGCCCGCTCTCTACTCTGCTATCTACACCATCAGCCAAAACAATAAAACCACTGACAGGCATCGGGGGTGGGATATAGAAGGCAACAAGTGAACAGTCAGTTTTTGAAGATGCTGTGCCAAAAGCAGGAAAATGGGCAGGAGTAAGGAAGGATGCAAGTGACTTTGCCAGGGGGCCAAATTGTGACGGATTCATGACTAGGTAAGGGCGTCTCCAAAATGGGAGGCCTTGTGGGGTGTAGCACCTAACAGAGATGGTCCAAGAAAGGACATTGGGTGACAGGGTCCATAAATTCCCAAGGCTCATTGATGCACATGGTGCAGGAGAAAGGCTAAACCATCTCGTCCAACCCCACAGAGGAGCGCTAATGTGGCATATAACTCGATATTATAATTTATAACTCTGGCCATGAGATGTGAAGTGTTGAAAGTGTTGAATTACAGTTTGCTGTGTAGTTGCAGACCTATCAGAGGGATATTCTGTCTACTCCTGACAATGCGTTAGTGTCTGAATTGAAATGTGGAGTATTTGGTGGAAGTTTGGGAAATGTTTTTACATATTATGAAAAATTTGAGAATGCTTTTCCATTAAAACCAAATTTTTAAAATACTTTTCAATTGAAAAAAATCATGAAGATCTTTTTGCAGTAAAGGAAATTTTTGGGGATATTTTTCCAGTATAGGAAACTTTTGGGGATGTTTTTCTATGAAATTGCACTCCTACAATGTGTACATCAATTATAACCCCATTGGGAGGGGTCAGTGTATATATCTGAGAGTTGCAAGTTGGAGCCCAGAAGTTGTCTTTGTTTTTCATCTCTCTGACAAGCTCTCAGGGGTGTGTAGATTCCTAATCTATGCTTGAGATGTTCACCTCAGGCTGTTCAGAATGTGCTGGTACCAGCAACAGGACTGGCTGCAATTATTTACTTTATGAAGTTCTGTTTTAAAGGATGGTTGCTGAAATTGACAATATATAGAATTTTTTTTTCTTTTGTTTACTTATAGCGTGAGAATGATGATTGTTATGCCAAGTGTTCAGAATGAGTATAATGAACAGATGTTATATAATGTCATAATGTGAAGGGTTGTACTGGGGTAAAGCTGATTAATCATCACCGCCATTGGCTGTTTCCGGCACCATAATTCCCCATTCAATCATGTATTGGAAGCTGAACCATTGACCACTTATAACTCCTCTTATGCAAGAAAGGCAGACAAATATGAATTTCTAATGAGGTATGGAGTAGCCAGCGTATAGAAGCCATTATACAACGGCAAAATACCGATTCCAACATTCACTAAGCAACCAAAACCGCCTACCTAATCATGGGTAGGTGCCCCCTCTATCACCAGAACAACTCTGGCCTGTCAAGGCACAGAACCCCACAAGACCTCTGAAGGGCTCCTTAGTATCTGACATGGGGGTCAGCATGGGCACTGTGTATTGTACTGTGTGCCAACCAGCTTCAAGTTTTCCAATTTCTGCTATAGTTATCAGACCAAATGGGCTAGCCTCTCCTTACACACATCAGTAAGGCTTGGGTGCCCAGGACCCTGTTGGAACACTCCACAAGACCCGCCATTTTGGAGATGCTTTGACCCAATTATCTAGCCATTGTAATTGAACCCTTGTCAAAGTCACACAAATTCTTGCGCTTTCTGTCAACAACTGACAGTTCATTTGCAACCCTCCACATGATACTTTTCTTACTTCCTCAAGTCTTGTCTTTCTGTGTTTGTTGAAATTGGACATCACTGCTGTTTATGTTACAATTAACCTACCCACAAGTTTACTAATGATTTTATAATTAGTCCTTACTATAAAAAAAAATTAATACCCATCACCATTATCAATATCAATTTTTAAAATGATATTTTAATCATTCAGAAATCCTGTCCCCCATCATCCAAGGGTCTTCAAAGGAAAACTCAGGTCTACAGTAATCTTAGAGCTGATTTTGTGTTGATTTAGTAACTATAGAAATGGCAAGGAGTTCTCTAGATTTTATCTTTTTTTCCTCCTAGTCTCTACAGGAAATCCATCTTTCCATCTGCTGGTACCAGCAGTCCAACAACTTTGGTCTTCATTATATACTATCGCCTCCCAGTGGACATTCCATGTCACATACATTATCCACAGGTGTACAAAGACACCAGACCTTTCACTGCTTAGGGCAGTATATGTACTTTGTTCTAATACTCTCAGAAGAGAATTACAATGCTTTCCATTGCATACAAATGTTTTATTCAGGGGAATACATAGACTCAAACTAAGCCAATGTTTTCCAAAGCTCTGTGCAAAAATTGGAAACAATTCAATGAAATATAGGCTTAAAAAAACTACTGTGATCTTGTTTAGAGCATCAATTTGTGACATGTTAATTCTGAACCCTGTATGATGCTGGAAGCATGAATACATCCATCAGTGACAATGCAGAAACCAATCAACGTCTGCATGCGATATGTCGCCTGTGGCTATAAGCATCTGAGCTTGTCTGTCATGTTCTGGATCATCAGGGGCACATTAATTTATATTGTCAAACCTGAATGCTTCTTGGCTGTCTTTCCAGAAGTCTGACATCTGTTTTACACCAGCCAACAATATTCTATGCTAGAACTTGTTAAATCAATCACATCATTTAATATCTATATTACGTCATATCATTCTTACCTTATAGGTCCAGCATCCAATTGTCCTAAATATGGATGCAGATTTATATCTTGTCAACAGTTCAATTCCTTTTCTTGTTGTTGTGTTTGCTCTGTTCTATTTTTTATAACTGTAAAGGAAAGATTTAAAAATATTCTCAAATTTAAAAAAATGGTTACAGAAAAAAAATGCAGCCTGTTGCAGGGTGAATCCTTAGAACACACTTTGATTGTGGTGCGTTGGGCACAAAGCAGGTGCTGCATGCAAATTAGTATATACAAAAAAATGTCCATCAGGTATTTTGACATTAGTATGGGCATTAATAGCATCCCAGAAGATCTAGGGCATACCTAGACAAACGGGTATATAATTGTGCCCTCGGTTAGTGCCCCTTCCTTATAGTGCCCTCAGTTAGTGCCCCAGGTACGGGGACCCTAGTTATTGCTCTCCCTAATTCCCACCTGTTATAGTGTCCCCCCTTATAGTGCCCCCATCTAGTGTCCCCAGGTACACCATCTTCACAGTTAGTGTCCTCCTTAACTGCCACCTGTTATAATGCCCCCAACCTATAGTACCTCTTGTAATAGTGCCCTCATTTAGTGTCCCTTGGCATAGTGTCCACAATTACTGCTCCCCTAAGTTCCCACTTGTTATAGTGTCCCCAGTTAGTGCCCCCTTATAGTGCCAGTTTTTATAAGTGCCCACATCTAGATACTCCGGTACACCACACAAGTTGGTGCAAGCTGTTAACTGTTATTAACCTGGTAACCTGTTACTGCCTTTTCCTAGCAACTCTAAATGTGACCTTCTGGGTCTTTTCAAGGTGTCTCCTCTGCACCCCCATGACACCAGAAGCCTGCAAATGAAGGTACAAGCAGGAAAGGGGGAGCGGTGATATACTTTCTAGCACATTCTTCTGCCAACTCTGCAGAAGTGGACATTTTAGAGGCACCCTTAAACAGATTCAGGGTACTTGTCTACAGAAAAAAAGTTTTATAATGTATTTGGTAAGTCAAACAGCAAAAATTGCACCTTACCAATCCTGAGACGTGGCAGCATTCATTTTCATGGATAAGAACATTTTCAGATAATTAAAATAATTGCTGATGTTTCCAGATATGCAGGATCTTTGGTACGTCTTCTGAGCTGCAAGCAAAAACAATGTTATCTTTTTTGTGAGAACTATTACTCGTCCTATACCCCATGTATGTACCCCATACCCCATGTATGTACCCCATACCCCCTGTATGTACCCCATACCCCATGTATGTATACTAAACCCCATGTATGTACCCTACATCCTATGTATATACCCTATACCCCAGGTATGTACCCTATACCCCAGGTATGTACCCAATACCCCAGGTATGTATCCTAAACCCTATGTATGTATCCTAAACCCTATGTATGTACCCCATACCCCATGTATGTACCCCATACCCCATGTATGTATACTAAACCCCATGTATGTACCCTACATCCTATGTATGTACCCTATACCCCAGGTATGTACCCTATACCCCAGGTATGTACCCTATACCCCAGGTATGTAGCCTATACCCCATGTATGTAGCCTATACCCCATGTATGTAGCCTATACCCCATGAATGTAGCCTATACCCCATGTATGTGCCCTATATCCTATGTATATACCCATGTATGAATGTAACCTTTACCCTATACCCCATGTATGTAGCCTATACCCCATGTATGTGCCCTATATCCTTTGTATATACCCATGTATGTACTGTGTACCCCATGTATGTACCCTATACCATATGTGTATGTACCCTATACCCCATATATGCACCCTATACCCCATGAATGTACCCTAAACCCCATGTATGTACCCTAAACCCCATGTATGTACCCCATACCCCTGTATGTACCCCATACCCCTGTATGTACCCCATACCCCATGTATGTACCCCATACCCCATGTATGTACCCTATACCCCATGTATGTACCCTTCACTCCATGTATGTACCCTTCACTCCATGTATGTACCCTATACCCCAGGTATGTACCCTATACCCCAGGTATGTACCCATTACCCCAGGTATGTACCCTTTACCCCAGGTATGTACACTATACCCCATATATGTACTCTTTACCCCATATATGTACTCTTTACCCCATATATGTACCCTAAACCCCATATATGTACCCTAAACCCCATATATGTACCCTATACCACATGATTGGAGCCTATACCCCATGTATATGCCCTATATCCTATGTATGTATCCTTTACCCTATGTATTTATCCTTTACCCTATGTAACAGGTGAACCAAGGCATAAATGTCCATAGCCCAGCCTCGGTGACAACCATGGCTTTATATACACAGGTTTGGTATATGATCAGTTTCTAAGGGATAGAATTTACAGTTACTTAAATAGTGTTGCCGAGCCAAAATAATGATAGATGGCTCTTTGAGGCAGTGTTTTTATAAAATAACTAAAATCTTTTTTTATATTAAAAAATAAATAAATATAATAACATACACACATATATGGGTTTAGTACTCCGACATTATGAATCTAGATACATTACATTGGGTTGGTTATAATGTACACCAACCCCAATAAAGGGGGGTCAATATAGGTAATTTGCCTGCTAACGGTCTCTCCCGACGTGTTTCACCCCCGTAGGCTTCCTCAGGGGAATTGAGACCTTGGTATATTGACCAGGTAACGATATAAGGTAAAAGGATAGAACCCCAGTAATTGAACTTGTACCCAAATGCCAGAACAGTACAAAAGGGAGATAGTGGTCTGAATGCACTTTGGACTGTATCCTAATTGGATATTGTGGATTATTTGTTAGAGTCGTTTGTGATGTAACATTGTCAACGAGGTTCCAATATAGAACCCAAATAGAGACATTTAATAAGGCTATTCCGTGTTGATAATTAGAGCATTCCCTTCCAACAATATAACCAAAAAAATGTCTGAGGGAGATTAGTGTTTAATCTGTGTTTGGGTTGATAACAGATAGGAGTCAGACATGGAGCGCTAGTGGTGGCCGTCCAAGGAGTTTATATACAAAGTGAAGTGAGTGGGCATAGCAAACCAGGAGCAGGGTTGTAAAGTAAATATAAAAGAAAAAAGCCTGAAAAAACCAATGCAGCCACCATGTTGAAGGACTGATTAGCGGCATGATTTAGATACAATTTAAAGTGGTTATTAGTATTTAATATAATTTATTATTATACATTTATTAATAATATTGCTTAGTCACCGTACTTCAAAGAATAAAATGACAGTACTTATGCTGGGCTAATGCTAGAATTTTATTCACATTAATAATATTCCTTGAATTTATCAAGTCCCAAAATTAAAATTCCACAGCTAATTACTTTTTTGTAATCAAGCAATATTATTCTATGTTACCAGCTAACATACCAGTCACAATCACCCACCTTACTTTCTAATAATGATGAGTAATTGCTGTTATTTTTATGATAATATGTCATTATGATAACAATAGGTATTGAGTGTGTAGACTGAAACCCGGGCAGCCAGAATGGCGCTGCGTTCCTGGCATTCAGTGTTGGGGAGTCTGTACTTTTTATCCATGTGAGGGCACCCCGGGAAAAGTTCATGTAGGGTGTGTATAGTGAGCAGAGAATGCGCTGGTACCAGCAACATGCTCACAGGAATGACAACTGATTGATAGGTGGAAGGTTCTTTCCTGTGTACTGGTACCAGCACATTCTCTCTATTATAACGAGCTCTCCGCCTACTCTGCAGCCATTCCAGGTAATCCAGCACAAACCGGCTACAAAGCATGAAAATAGACCAGGGTGGAGCTATGGCCTCAATCAATTTCCCATAATAACTACACACTGTTTATTTTCTTTACAAACACAATAAAAGAAGGTAAATAGAAACACTCATTGACCTTACGTGAATGGGCAACTTTGTGACCTGAAATGAATTCAGTGATTTTATTGCTGCAGCATAACGTATACTATAGGTATTAGCAGTATATTATAAACACATCTATATCCATATATAAACGGTCCATATAGAGAACTCTCTTCACCATTATTCACTTTGAGACCATTACAAAGAACAAGAGGGCACTCTATGTGTTTGGATGAAAAGAAGTTTAATCTCTGGATAAGGAAGGGATTCTTCACTGTAAGGTCTGTGAAAATGTGGAATCCGCTCCGTCAGGAAGTAGTTTCAGCAGCTACCAAAGATTGCTTTAAGAAAAAGCTGGGTAATTCTTGAAGCCCAGAATATACTTGGGGATTAAAGATTTTAGGTAAAGATAACAGAGACTGTTGATCCAGGGAACATCCTATTGTGTCACAGAATCAAAGAAGAAATTTTTTTCCCCTGTTGGAGCAAAGGTTTTTTTTGCCTTCCTCTGGACCAACCAAAGGTGCGTACACACTTCCAATTTTTATCGTTCCAATCGAACGACGAACGATCGATTGGGCAAAAAATCGTTCGTAAAAAAGTAACCAACGACGCCGACGAACGAGGAAAGTCGTTGGAAACGAACGACCGGACCGGCGGATCGGATTGGACGACGATCGTTGAACATCGTTCGTGTGTACGGTCGTTCGTTGATCGTCCATGTTCAGAGCATGCGTGATGAATGAAAGTCCGTTCACTTTCCTGTCGTGCACATAGTTCCTCTATCGCTTAAACGATCGTATCTATTGTGTGTACAATATCTACGAACGATCGTGTCGTTACCTCTATGTGCAGGATCGGTGCTATACGATCGTTCGTATATATCGTGCAGGAACGTTCGTCGTTCGTTTTCCGACGATAATAATTGGAAGTGTGTACGTAGCTCAAGTCTTATATCTGGGATATGTTTATTTCCCTAGTGGTTGAACTTGAAGGACTTATGTCTTTTTTCAACCTAACCTACTATGTAACATCATATACATATATATATTGCAAATCTGTAATGAAAAAATCTCCATCATTTTACTGGAAATTACCTAGATTGATAAAGCTAAACTCAAGAATGCTGGCTTAGGTCTAGGGGGATGTACATAGAAAAGTTTACTTACCACATTTCTTGCTCCCATGATGGATCTTCTATCCAAGTACCATGTTGTATGTGCACCATTAGCATCCTTTCTTGTATGGGATGGTATCCATGCCTGCGACTGAAGTTTAGAGAGGTTTATGGAAAGAGCCTGTGGGAGATTGAGAATACAGTTAGTACTCTTGCATGTTACATTCCCTCCATACAACAGCATTTAATGCCTACAAGTGAGGGGGTAGCCCTACAGCAACACAATTTTTTTGGCACGTACCAGGTTCAAAAATTGATTTTTTTTCCGATAGCATAACTTTAGAGTCCCTCGTTTATTCCTGGTAGAGTATTAGATGTATAAAGCAGACCCAGAAACCTTGTCCACCAGGCCAATGTGAATGAGTTGTGCTCCTGAACTAAGCCGCCAGATGGTGCTATGTATATGACAGGTATAGGATAGTTAGCACCGGGGGACATTCTTCACATAATGCAGGGTAATGGGGATATTAGGAGTTAACAACAGCTATATAATGACGGCTATTTAGTGTGGTATTTAGGTTTGCCAGGGGACAGATTCATTCAGAATCTAGGAAGATTTATACAGGTACAAATATAATTGAGTACAATAGAATATGTATGTAGATAGATGCCCTGTGTTCCCTTTACCCATATCCTAGTCTCTTACAATCACCTTATCATCCTTATCCTTTTAGACTTTCCATGGTCTCATTTTCCCTTAGTAAAAATAGATTCCCTGTCTTCCATCCATTTGTATAGCCTCTGGGTTCCCCATTCTCTTCCAGTTGCTCCTCTCCTAGAGTCCTACAATATTCATCCCTTACCGCTTAGATTTCTCATGGCCTTGCCTTTCCCCTTTTCTGGGTTTTATACTTAGCACACTTTTTCTTGTATCAAACAATTACTGTTTCTCATTATCTTCTTATTCCAACTTTCCTGATACAAATTAACCCCCCATCATTATAATAATGCCCTGTGACATTTCCCTGCCTATAGGCTTTTCAACCATTAGTTGCTTTGCTACATGTAGATTCTTTACATCTATTTCATTTTAATTATTCCAATTTAGGCTATTGTAATTGTAGCCTTTTTATATCTTTCAAAGACCAATACATAAATAATGTAAATATTTGATAAATAAAACTTTTTGTATAGGAACATAGATTACTTCTTGTGTTATTCTGGTTCCAACCCATGACAGTGTAAAATATAAGCAGAAACAAAACTGCAGCTTGTATTTCTGCAATGGCAAATATGCAAAGGTAAATGTTAACATGCATATGGACAAAGGTAAATTGGGGACAACCTACATTGTACTGCTGCTCTTATATATGGGAGAATTTTCTACAGAAGGGATAATGTCCTGAAACTTTTCCTCATTTTTTAGTGCAGAATACACTTTTCTGAAAGACCCACTGACACTTCTTCAGCTCTGTTCCTGAAATGTTACAATCCAGCTGACTTACATATTTAGTTCCCCCTGTACAGAAATTATAATAGAATTTTAGTTACCAATTACGATCCTCATCTTTTATTCATCAAACAAGTTTTGAAAATAGTGTGAATGTTCTCCTTGAGGTAGCTGAACAGTATTATTAACATTACTACTAATGGACTGAATCCAGTACCAGGTATAATTAGATTAGTAGCAGTAAATAAAACATTTAATTGGTGCCAAGAATCACCTAAGGCTTTGAAAGCGGAGTGTACCCAGCAAGCTACTTGTGTAATAGTGTTTATTACCATAGAACACATGTCCTGGATTACATGCCAACCTGCTGAAAAAATCTGACAGCTCCAAATGAAGGCTTGCGTGTGGTTTTATATACCTGCAGAACTTGATGAATGAACTTTGCTCCATATTCTGGTTAAATTATAGTCCTATTGTGTACTCCTAGAGGATTCTGAGAATGTCATTCCCTCTTCACAGTCATAAGATTGTACAAGTCATTGGGCCCGATTTAATAATGCCCTCCAAGGTTGGAAAGGATATACTTGTATCAGTGAAACTGTGTGATCCAGCAAACCTAGAAATTAATTTCTTCAAAATCATTTGCTAGCAAATGTTTTGAACTCTGGGCAAGATCCATTCCAGGTTTGCTGGATCACCCAGCTTCACTGATGAAAGTGTACCCTTCTCCAGCCTTAGAGAGTTTTAATAAATCAGATCTATGGTGTCAATAACCTTTTTTCCTGAAATGTGCAGCTGGAGAACCTTGTGTGGCAATAAAGTGGCTTTTCCTAATACTGCTAGTGGACTAATACTGGCATCAATTACTGACTTGGAAAATGTAACTTATTGGATTGTTATGATGGTTAGCCATCCAGTATTTTGTAGAAGGAAGGTCAATCATGACGGCCACCATGTTCTCTCACTACAGGTTTCCTTTAAACATCTCCATTTAGACCTAATTTGCAGCTGAGCAACCTGCAGAACCAGTGATCAGTGCTAGGAAGTGAGACTTACCTTCACTGCATTGCCACGTGACTAACCAACACCATGGCAAAGAGACAATACTTCCGGACAGTGCACAGAGAGGAGGGGATTGCTGGCCTGATGACAGGTAGGTCTGTAAGACATAGCAATAGAGCCGAATACAACTAACAACAAGACAAGGGAATACCGATGAGCCTGTCAATATATTTAGCATCAGTGGCTGAAAGTTAGAAGTTTTGTAAAGTTGTTCCACAGAAGTTTGTTCAAAATTTGCTGAATGGAGGCGTCACGATTCAGGGAAATAGGGTTTCCAGCTCTCTTATTATTCTGGGGACAACAGTTTAATGACCTGCATTGGCCATCAATGGTTTTTCACTTCCATCCCTCCTGAATAGTATCTCAGTGCATAACTACTGGGCATAAAGTTGGCACAGATTCTACAATGGTTGGCAGAGAAGGTACAGGATGAGCAGATAATCTATGTGAATACGAACATATGAACACTTTTACTATCTAGAGCCAGGTGAATGTATTATCATACTGCAAGCACTTTCCAATGGATTTCCAAAATTGGGATTATTTCTAGGAAAAATTCTATTCAACATATTGCTCTGCTATACTGTTACATTTATTATCACAATGATTTGCAAATATGGATTATGATTTAAACACATTCAGAACATTTTTATTAAATTATGTTGTTCCAATACATTTCTGCAATACAGAAAGTTACTGAATACAATATTAAATTCTGTAGTTGTCTATCACATGTATGTAACCTGACATACCATGTGACTGTAAGATAGCCATTCGTTTTACCAGGTGGTTGGACACAGAGATACGATTCAATCAACCCAGACTAAAAAAAAAAAATTTGTAGTCTGTGCAAAAAGACGAAGGAGCAGATAGTAGGGAAAAAGTTGCTGATGCATCCAACAGAGAACAATAGCAAGTCATGTTTTGCTTCAGATTACCACTTTGTGCTTTTATAATTCTCTCCTCTCTGCCTTAAAATAAGAGTTTCTGTTGTCTATTGTTAATGTTATCTTTATCAATATGTTACCTAAAATTAGCCCTGCACCTAATGTGCTGATTGGCTTAACCATTGGGTAAATGGGCATTATTCTATGCACTTGTTGCTTGCTTCTTATAATTTGTTTATTCAATGCAGCAAGATTGATTTGTTTTGTAGAATTAATGAGACCCTACTGGTCCAATGAGTACACAACTAGTGAAGTGAATAAAGTGAATATAACCTCTTGTCCAATCCTTTTTTTTTTAAAGTATAAATGCAATATTGCTATCATATAATACAGAAGATAAAATGACTTACCTTCATGGTGAATATAAGACGATAAGTGTCTCTCTTTTATATTACACTATATTAAACCCTGTATTATACTCACATACCCAGGAGCGCTCACTAATAAGTTACAAAGAAATAAGAACTCACAAATGATGTCCAGCTTTGAAAAAGAATTGCAGTTCAGCTCCAAAAGCATGTACAGTTTTTTTTCATCATTTAAATTCATATTCATTGAAAACGATTTACAACAATGATTTAGACAGAGGCTTCTCCCGGATCTATCTGTAGAAGGGACAGAATTAAATGATTATATAGTAATCAGTGTCATTTTTTTAGCACAGTTTTCCCCTGAATCAGTTGTGGATGGTGGTAAATATTGATGTTGGGATTCCAGTGTCACTTTGTCATCTGATAAAGATTTATCAGTCTTGAGTTTGATGTGTTCTTATGGTTTTATGGGACGTTTTCTTATAGGTGTGCTCTGTTTTGCTGTCACTGTTAAAAACCAAAATTAAAGTAGTAAATAATAATAATATGATCTAACATAACAAGTCATACATACAGAATAATTCTTCTTACCATCAGAAGGAGCAGAAATCACCACCGTGCTTTTTCGGTTTGACTTTTTGGATTTGGATCTGCGACTCGAGTCCTTGGATTCTCCCCAGTTTCCTAACTTTGCTAAAGCAATAAAATAGTTATAATCAGTGTTTTATATTAATATTAGTTTTGGACCGTGATCAGAAAACAAGGTTTTACTATTCTCTGGAACTTCATTACAGACTTCCTGCTAACAGTAATAGTGCAATCACTCTTTATATTCAGATTTCAGCAGATGCTCTTAAGCTAGGTACGCAATAATTATCGTTAGAAAATGAATGACTAACGATTATGCACGATTATTTTGAACGATCATATTGTACATGTTGTAACAATATGATTGTTCAAATATAATCCACCAATAATGTACACACACTAAATACGATTGTTTAAACAATGGAGGAAGTTATATGTAAAGGAGAAAGTGTACTGCAGAACCATCACACAATCACACAATCGATAGTGAACGATCGTCGCTCAATCAGATGCGCCGGGGTGGTCATTCGTTTCCAGCGGCAATCCTCGTTGGTCGGCGTCGTTGTGCACTTTTTTTGTTAACGATTATCATGCGATCCGACGTTAGTCGTTCATTTCCAACGATAATTATTGCAAGTCTGTACGAAGCTTTAGATTGTATTTCTTAGGAGTGGGAAGACACAATTAGCATGGTTTATTAAAGCTCTCCAAGGCTGGAGAGAATACACTTTCACCAATGAAGCTGGGTGATCCAGCATACCTGGAATGGATTTCTTAAAAGTCATTTGTTATTTGTTAGCAAATGTTTTTAATCCTTTACCAGATCCATTTCAGGTTTGCTGGGTCACCCAGCTTCACTAATAAAAGTGTATCCTCTCCAGCCTTGGAGAGCTTTAATAAATCAGACCCAATGGGCTTGCTTTATTAAGGGTCACCAAGGCTAGGGAGGATACACTTTTATCAGTAAAGCTGGGTGATCCAGTAGATTTGGTCCAGTATTGAAAAACATTTGCTAACAAATAGCAAATGACTTTCAGGAAATCCATTCTAGGTTTGCTGGATCACCTAGGTTCACTGCTGAAAGTATATCCTCTCCAGCCTTAGAGAGCTTTATTAAATTAGGCCCATTGTGTCCTTCTACTCCTAAGAAATCTGAGAGCACCTGCTGAAATTTAAATACAATAAGCTAAGTTGGAGTTTTCCAACCCATTTTTGTCATTCCTAAGATTAAGTGGTACCTTGTTGTTACCTTAAGCAGAGTAAGTACACAGGCAGACTTGAGTTTCATCCAGGTCAAGCTGCACCAAAAAAGGAAAATCTTTAGGATGTCAGAGTTTTGCTGCCCCAGGTCATAGCAAGTAGTTCACTTAATATAGGAAAAGAACAAAAAAGGTGAAAGATGAGGATTTATCTATCTGCAGATCGTTGTAGTAGTTTATTAACTAAAATACAGAGAATGGAAAAACAACTCTATACTTTAGGTATCTGCACCTATTTCAAATATTTACAGACCATGCAGATCCTTGGACAAAGTTTCTGCACACCATTCTAGATATATCCTGTACCAGGTATAACTTTGTGTATCACAGGTAGGTAATTAAACATCTCACCCATGCACATGTTTTTCAATAAAAAGATAGATTTAAAGAGAATTGTTAATAAGGTTGGAGGACAATGAAATAAACCTTTGGCCCAAGTCTGATACCAGTCACCATGATCCCATCTATTGACTTATAACACCCCTAGCAAGTCGCTCTCTGCTGGTTCTAGGTTGTAGAATTTATGGCTTCACAGCTGCCAAGAGCACACGCCTGTTGTTAAATTACAAGCGTCTAATGGATGCAATTCTGTGAAATATAACCTCTACTGAGAATGCAATATGCCCAGTATTTTGGGAAAATTCCAAAATCAGAATGACATTTTCCACAGTATGAAGTACAGTCCCAAGTGCTATTCATATGACTTCCACCACTGCACTGAGGGGGGAAAGAATTTCACTTTTAGTATTTCCAAGGGGATCTTACTAATGAAGCAAAGAGTACTTCTTTTTGGTTACAGTAACCCAGACTTGGTAATAGGTTAATAGTTTTAGGTAGAAAGACAAAGAGAAAAGAATGGGGTTTTGAGTGGCTAAACTTCAAAATATATTTAAATATATTAATATTTAATTATTAATAATATATTGTCTTTCATTTTTGATATATTACACCTGGGGTAGGCAAACAATATACTCATAAAGTAATACGTTATGCACTTTCCTCTCTCTCCTATTTTTTAATAGTTTTAGTTATCTCACTGAAGAGATTAATAACGAGAAATATTCATTAGAGGGGAAGAAGAAACAAATGAATAATATGAATACTAGGATTCTAAAGGGTCTTGAAAAATCCATGAGGCATGGCTAAATTCAAGAAATCAAAGGGATCTTTCAACAATTATGATTCCATATGATACTAATGTATGGTTGTAGGTGTCTCTAACTATAATATATTGATTTTTTCCAGCCCCTAAGAATATTTACTATACAGAAGAAATGGGGAAAAAGGAACACAGAAGGGGTTTTTTGCCAACAAAACCCTTACAGTCTTCTTTTCTTCCCCATTTCTTATCTATTCTATATGTTACATCATAGTTACATAGTGAGTCAGGTTGAAAAAAGACATAAGTCCATCAAGTGTAACCCCTAGGGAAATAAATATATCCCAGATATAGGACCCTATAAGACATAGTTGGTCAAGAGGAAGGCCAAAAAAAACCCCGGGTACAATTTGCTCCAACAGGGGAAAAGAATTCCTTCCTGATTCCGAGGCAATCGGATGTTCCCTGGATCAACAGTCTCTGTTATCTTTCCTTAAAAGCTTTAATCCCCAGTTATATTCTGTGCTTCTAGAAATCATCCAGCTTTTTCCTAAAGCAATCCATAGTAGTTGGTGAAACTACTTCCTGAGGGAGCCGATTCCACATTTTCACAGACCTTACAGTGAATAATCCCTTCCTTATCCGGAGATTAAATTTCTTTTTCTACAGACGCAAAGAGCGCCCCCTTGTTCTTTATAATGATCTCAAAGTGAATAATTGGGAAGGGAGTTCTCTATATGGACCATTTATATATTATACAGGGTGATCATATCCCCCCTTATAAGTCTCATCTCAGGGGAGAATAGATTCAGTTCAGCTAATCTCTCCTCATAGCGGAGCTCCTCCATTCCTTTTATTGGTTTAGTTGTCCTTCTCTGCACTCACTCCAATTCCACAATGTCCTTTTTGTGAACTGGTGCCCAAAACTGGACTGCATATTCCAGATGTGGTGTGACCAATGCTTTGTACAGGGGCAGGATTATGTCTCCATCTCTGCAGTCTATTCCTCCTCTAATACATGAAATATAATTGATATGATAGACAACAAACTGTTTTAACTTGGTTTTAAAATGAAGAAAAGAAGGGTTTGAAAGAAAGAAATTGTTAAATGTTGTCACATCCCATAGCTGTTCTGGCCTCCATCAACAAGACAGGAAGTAATGGACTTTTCCCAGTAGCATCTATGTTTAAATTACATCGTCCTGGGTCCCAATAATCATGAATATTAGCATAATACTCAATACTTATGGTATGAACAGGATTTATGTATCAATAGTAAATTAAGTGTAATTAAGCTAACTTTGACATTGTTATGCAACATACTAGATGTTATTATATTGCACGTATATGAAAACATCTCAATAATGTCCTAAAACAAGTCCTTCCACAGTCTATTTAAGACAGTGTTCTATAACGGTGCACACTGTGTGATCTTTTGTTTGGAATTTTACCAAGAAATTTGGTGTTCACAATGTTGTCATCGTTCAGTAAAGGTGTAAATATGACATCAGGTGAGTCCTGAGGCCCTGAAGAGAAGGAAACAATTATAAAGGTTAGGAATGGGCGCTCCCTGGCTGGAACAGACCACAAATAATGCAAACAGATCACATACACATCACTTACTTGTCACAGCGAGCAGAACACAAGTCTCCCTCTCGTTGAGAACCTCATTGGCGTAATGCTGCTGATTTTCCAGTAAATTTTTCACTTGGCCATTTTCATCTGCAAGATCCACTTCACCTGCCCAAGGTTAAAGGATTTAAAGGCCTAATAAAAGTATATATGTAACCTGAATTTCTTAAGGATCCTACAGACACTAGATTCTTGCTACAATTGTGAAAAGCATCTATGTCAGATTGCGAAATGACCCAAGGCTATTGTTTTGGGGAGGAAGCACAAGGGACTGTTCATTCTCCCCAACCCTCTTCATACAGGTCTGAGCAATCAATAGGACCATATCTGAGTCTATGTGGGGAAATGTAAATATTTATGATGCTAATTTAGTGTACTAGGTTTAGCACAATAGTGATTTTGAGGTGAAGTTATCCCTAAAGCCACTTACAAGCCCCCGCCATAACATAGCATCACCCAAAAGTCTATTCTCCTTCTATAGAACCTAATTTGAAGACCACATAGCTGTTGTAGGACACACAAAGACATTCAATCAGAAATATAAGTTTATTGAATGGCTGTGGCATTGTATAGAATTGCACAGTAAGCCTAGAGGCTGGAGTTTCGGGAGGACCTGGTATAATTCTGCTATGGTCCCTGAGGTTTATATCACTCCCTATCCCGGACATACCTTCATTGTCACAATGGCAGCAGCTCTTGATACTTTCCAGCAGAAGTTGCACTCTGCAATTGATGTTAAACAACATTTCTTCATTATCTGCAGAGAGAAATCACTTAAAATAATTAGAATGACTAAATGGAGGCTCATTAGCAGCTTCATGTAACTGATTTAAGCTATTATAAGTCTAAAATGTTGCTAAACCTTCTGAAGAATGAAGGAGTGATCAATGCTGCTTTTTGGTTAGAGGTCCCCAAAGCAAAAAAAACTGTCGGGGTTCTCTTAATACATCTCACAGTTCTCTAACCTTCTATGTCCATACCATATATTGTCTTGTGTGCTCCAAATCTGATCCTGTGCAGAAATACAGCTTTACATACACTAAATCACCCCTTACAGATACAGCAAAAATAATATGATAATCATATTATCTTTTATCTACAGTTCTATTCTAAAAGTGGGTTGCAGAAGGAGGATTTTTATTGACAGAATGCACATTTCTTGGGTAGTTCTGGAGCTGCTGGCTCATAGCAAACACCAGAGGACATTTTTTTGCAGCATTGGAGGACATCTAACAATTGAAGTATCTGCAACTTCTTGTCTCTGGCTTCAGTGCTCTGAACAAATATGTAGCAAGTGAAATCAGAATTCGTCTATCCCCTTTCCAAGTCAGAAGACTGAAGCCAAGGGATGGATAGGACAGACATCTAATGTTTTTTAATAAATTAGCTTGCCTATTTATGATGACACAAGTGTCAGTTTCACTCATGCACAAATTCTAATATTTGGCGATACATTTCCACTTACCTCCATAAAGGACTGTTATAAACATGTTTGCTGATTTCTTAAAGAAGTCAAATGGTTATCATACGTTCCTCTTCACTCTCCAGTTAGTTTATGAAAGCAGTTAGTTACAGCAGAAGTGTGGAGTGAAAACACAAGCAATCACCAGGGAGAGAGAGTGGAACAGCCATCCATTAGTGCTTGTTTACCAAGCATCCTCTGATTACTGAGTAAATAGTTCTCATTATTAAATAAGAGGCTCAGCATGCAATCAGCTTAGCTTGGGCTTTACAAAGTTTGGTCTCCAAGGTGTTGCTAGTGATTGGTGCCAGGAAAGCATTAGATCTTTAGAATACTCAGGTCTGCTGTGATTTATACACCTGATATCAGACTGTTATACCTCACACAATGTGACTTCTTCCTTCTTCAATATAGATATCACACTGCCACTATGAAAACATCCACTGACACTGACACACGATACACTTCATAAACTGAACATGTTGGAAATATAACGCCTCTCACACATGTCATGAGGCTTATACGATTCTACTTTTTATACAATTCTGCAGATACAACCTCCTTTGTATTTGCTAACGTTTTATTTTGTAAAAATAACATAATATGTATGATGCTGGTTTTCCCAATATATCACAACAAAACATAGAAACGTGTTCTTGTAATAGTAGAACCGCTGGGAAATAGAAATAGCTATATATTATATCTGAATATATATAATGTGCTACAGTCAGAGCAAAGACCCGTAATGGAAACACAATGGCCCTCAGGAAGGACAACCGGGGTTGGATGTAGAACTAGTACTTGGCCCTCATTGTTTATCATCCCATCCATTGAAGATGCATTGCAAGACTGCAGATCCTTCTGTAGTGCTGGATATACATGAATAAACATGGCTAACACTAGCTATACCAACCAGAACTGAAAATAATGGAATGGCATATGGAAGGGCATGGGGCCTTGAAGCAAGGTCCATAACCCCACCTTGGAGGATCTTGTTGGAGTAGCACTAAAACTGAATATGCAAAGTTATTAAAGATACATCTTCTTGCTACAGCATATAGAAAAATGTGCATTTGTATAGGACAGCCATGAGGAGCATGGGGTAAAGGAAGGGGGGGAGGATAAAAAGGGTCCAGTTCTTTTTCTGGTTTAGAACACTGACTCCAAACAATACAGGTAGTCCCCGAGTTAAGGACATCAGACATACAGACGACTCCTAGATACGAATGGGGCTTCCCTGCTCCCTCATGTGCAGAACAGAGGCTTGAAGGGGGCAGTTTGCATGACTTGCAGAAGAAATCTTTTGTTAAACACAGCTGAGGTTGTGGGTGATCATAAGAGCTGAGCTGATCTGTAACATCTTGTAACTAATGACCAAGACAAACTCTGCAGTTGTTTCTTTTTGCATATCAAAGCACAGCTTGCTCTAGAAGTTAATAAATGTCTAGGCTGCAACAAGTTTTTTTTTGCTTTGTTTGTGATTAGCTCCCAGTGAGGATTTTATACAGTAACTGACACCAATGCCCACATAGAATTACATAACCGTTCCGACTTTCATACAAATTCAATTTAAGAACAAACCTACAGTCCCTATCTCATATGTAACCCGGGGACTACCTGCACTAAAATGTTTTAGTCATAACAAATAAGGAACAAAACATATCAAACATCAAAAAGC
Organism: Pyxicephalus adspersus; assembly: GCF_032062135.1. Lineage (NCBI taxonomy): Eukaryota > Metazoa > Chordata > Amphibia > Anura > Pyxicephalidae > Pyxicephalus > Pyxicephalus adspersus. The sequence goes on from NC_092868.1 coordinate 54,439,849, forward strand.
TCTTTTCCCTTCTCATACAGCTTCTGTTGGAACCAACATAAAGCCAGCGCTGGGATCACACCGTGATACCAAAACCAGCAAACCTTTCCAAAACAAAATTCAAGATGAATCATTTTACAGTCACAATAATATAATAATAATGTAACAAAGTTTCACATACCTGGGTTAAGTACACAAATCAAATTTTATTTACACATTTCCTGATATGTATTTGTAAAGATATTATAAAACCAGACATTATTTGACCTGTCTGAGCAGGTTTTGAGTGTTTTGCCTTTCTATGGGGTTTGGCTGTACTATGATCGCATCAGCGAGTTCGGCTGGTGGCTTGTGAATATTTTATCTTATGACAAAATACGCAACTAATTCTGGAAACAATCACATTGCGGTGATAGATGCTGTGTAGGAATCAGATGAGTGGAGTTCAGCTGATGGACATGCCAGATGATATACATTGCATATTCATTGTTGTTATGCATGCTAAAAAGACAAATCCTGTTTACTTTGTACAAGATCCAATATATGCTGTTCATTTTGTCCTATTAATTTTGTGCTTCCATGTATATGGGCAAGGTGTTGCAACCACACAGAAAACAGTCTAAAACAGCTAAATTAAAAAGACAATAAATGTTCGTTGTTAAAGCGAAGCAAACTGCTAAAAATACGGCACATCTCTGTGTATTCTTTTATATTATACTCTTTTCTGCTTTTGTGCTTGCAGACCTATGCCATGTTATAGCCAACCAGTTCTATTTTTTTGCCTTCATCAGTCACATTGTTAAAGAATGAATCCACATTAATATACTATAGCTAACACAGATGGTCAACCGTGAAGTCATCAAACCACTCAACCACTAAAGTCAAGGAAGTGCTCATCTGTTGTATTGCAGATATGTATCTGACCAGAATTACAAACCTTTTGGCAAGTAAAACAGGTTACATATGTATTTGCACTGTTTTGCAGACATTTTTGCTTTCATTCCATTTTTAAGTATCAGCCCTCACCTGGTATGACATGACATGAACCCTAACATAAGCACATTGTTTTGTTTTTTTTCTTATTGAAGAGAAATCTTCTAATTCACAGTAGACCTTCATACTTCCCAGTGTTGCATTTGGGACTTTTCTGGTTTCTTTGAACCACCTTATCTACATCAATGACTGCTATATATTAGTGCAAATAGGAAATACTTCTAAAAAGACATTAAAAGGCAAAGGAGTCATTGAACATGTATGATATATTCATCGCTTCATGTCTGCCCTTCAACGTTACAGCAAACCCATGGCCTGCCATATTCTTTGTGTCAGGTCCCGGGCTATGCAGGTTTGTAGTCTTCACCTGAACCAGGTAAAGGTGAGGATGTGATGTTTGTGGGCTGCAGATAAAGAAGGTCTGATTCTGCTGTGCGGATCTTCTCCTCTGTGTAACGTCTCTTTATCTCAAGCATAGCTCCCATCCGAGTCTTCTCTGAAATCCTGGCCAACTTAGACAAATTAAAATTCATTAATTTTCTGTGAGCCTGGCTGGACTGTATGTAACATAAAGCGGTGATTTCAATGAAGGGCATATCAGAACCAACAAGCAAATTTTGTTTTTTTGCACCTATTATACAGCTTCTGATCCATCCTTGCTTCTTCATAAAGCCACTTTCATTAACTAATAAGCTGACAATTTAAATCTGCCAATCTAAACTGCTTCCCAATGTGACCCTATGTGTTTACAAGCCATTTACCAGGCTGTTGTCCATCCAGTTGATCAGCAGAACACCTATTTATATTCAGGCATTGACTGACCAACCAAGAGACTTTTTTTCATTGCCATAAGTTAGTGTTAGTTGTAATTTTACCAAACTTTTTCACCTGTTTTTTTCTTTTGTCCATTGGCACAGCAGCAAAGAATTGTAACAGGGAAGCCAATTCCTTTATCTTGGTCGTCAATGTGCCAACAACACAAGTTTTACCAGTCCTGAAGCTTAACACAACACAAATATTTGCATGAATTACTTTGCACAGCCTAGTGAAAAATATGATCGATGTATAACTGTATAACACTGTATAACTTTTTAAAAAGGGCCTTGACCATCAATCACTTGGACCAACATTGGAAATCTACCTGCAATGCTTGCTGTACATTTTACCAGTAGAAGACTGAGATATAAGCATTGGATGCCTAATGGATGCCCTGACCTGTATTGACTTGTGTGTGGAAGTGCTGATAGGGAAGAGTGAACTCCCAGGTTTGCTTTTGTCTCCTCTGCAATGTTTATGCTAACAGGCGATGGGAAATCCATACATTACTCATTTAACTATTAGCAATAGGCTTCTATTGATTTCTAAAAGCACAAAGTAATTCTTGGTGTTTACACTTCAGTCACTGAACTTTTACAATTATACTACTACTGATCACAATATATACAAAGTGGAAAGTTATTACTGTAGTGAGTATTTTCAATAGGAAAATTATTGTTGTTGTTAGACTAAAGCACACAAATTATTTTTTTTAAAGAAGGAACATGACAATGTTTCCTTCAGGACATATAAGGAGAATGTGAGTTTAATATAATGGTCTATTACTATCAGAATTGTCCATTATTGACCAAATTACATCCTGGATACATTTTCTATCCCCAGTTGTTGTCTATACTTTCTTATGTCTAGACAAGGGTGGAATTTGTTGGCAACCACAACACACATTTTTATTGATGAATGCTTTGTGGATGTGTCAATTTTTAACTTTTTTGCTGTATTTACATTTATATATTTTGCATTCCACTTTACTACTTTTAGCCTGTTGGCTAAAAACCTAACACACCTTTTCTTAGATGTCTTTTTTGCACCTATTAGTTGTATAAACTGATTCAGCATTTTAAAGGAAACTATTCTGGCTATAACAGGGGTATTTCTCTGCAACATGCTAAAAGAGAGGATGTTTTTTTCTGCTTAGACCTTCCTACTTTAGGGTCTCTGGTGGAAAAGAACCCTCAGCATTTAAAACATGAAACATCTGTCTACAGAAAATGCACTCCTTGATCCTATTAAGATAAACAGTACATTATTTTGTATCCTATACAGTAAATATATATATATATATATATATATATATATATATATATATATATATATATGGACTGGAAACCTTTATCCGAGATGAAACTTCTAGCTGTCCAAGCTATGAGTTCTAAAACTACACCCAGCTTCCAGGGGATCTGATATGTAAAAGGTAACATTTTGCTGCGTTTCAAAACCCCACTGCCTACCCTAACTTATTGGATATTTATATCTTTTACACATTGGGAGATTTTTTTGTGGATTGTAGTGCACAGATGTTTTATCATGTAATGTTTGCATGCATAGACTTGACATAGGTACATGGGTGTAGCTATATGTGAGGATTACTGGGAGTTGTTGACTAGGATAATGTAAAATTGTTCATATAGCAGAAAAACAAAAACCAGTAAAAAAGTTATCTCCCAACAGGTTAAACATAAAGATACTTGCCAACCCTGAATTATAGAAACATAAGTAAATAAATACAAGTAAGTAATAGTCGTGATTTGCTTTCTCAGAAATACAATATATATCACTCAAGATCCTTAACCTTGTAAGTGATCTTATAATAGGCTCATCCCAAGGTGGCACTATACAATCAACAACTGATCATGGATTAACCAACATTAGTCCAGAAATCCACATAAGAACCTGGATATCTGTAGTAGGCAAACTTTCCAGAGAGTGCCCAACACATTGGTTCCCTCAGGTGTACTGTAACGTTTGGCGTTATAATATATTACACTGTAATATATTGTTGAAATGTTGGCTGATTGGTTCTATATCATGTATCACAGAGAAAGCAAAGGACCCAAATGACTCCCAGCCTGATGTGGCTGTTAGAATAATCCTAGAGAGAATTCCTCTCAATAAAGGAGAGATGTGTCCATGGCTGCAGTTCAAACCAATGGTTGTGAAGAGGAAAAGCTGTTCATAGACACAAGATTGTAGTCACCCAACCCGGCCTTATCATGTGATTGTGTAAAGTCTATGGGACAGACCTCCGTAATTTGCAATGGTCACTCTATTGGTATTTAGTTTTTTAAAGTATTTGTCTTCACTTTACAATCCATTGAGGAGTGCTAATGTAACATCAATATCTAGAACAAGAGCTGGACTTTAAAAGTCCCGTTTCTTCTTACTCTTTCGTCTAAGCCGATATCTTATCCCAATTCTCTTCTGGAATTAAGATCTTTGGTCATCTTGATTGGCCAACTAGTATGAGAAAAAAGTTCATTCATCTCCAGCAGGGAGGTATGCTGGGATTGTACACTAAGCTGTGCATAGACAGCACAGTGTACATCATAGATTTCAAATATCCACGTACATTTGTTTATTTGTAGAATAGACATAGCCTGTCCCTTCTGCAATAAAAATCTGGCTTCTCACCGATTAATTTTTAGGTTTAATTCTGCTTTAACACACAGCTGAACCAGAATCATCTTCCTGCCTCATGGTATCTAGCACCATTTATACAGCACATAAGCAGCAGCTTACCATGGATGGGTCTTTATCACACTCCATTAAAAGGGTCAGCTCCTTCCTTTCATTCTTGTTTTGTAAAGACTGAGTGACCAGCTGAAGAAATTCTTCATTGAGACCATCCACAACTTCCTCCTGTCATGCAATAATTTCAGTAATTACTCAACTGTTGTTAAGGATACATTTTTAGAAGTTAAACATTCAAAAAAAAAAAAAAAAACACAATATAAACCTTTAAAAGGATATAAATCTTTATAACAAAGGAACTAATAATGAAATTGTACTAGGCTCATTTGGTTATGAAGCAACCCCAGTGCTACCGTGGGTGCAGCCGCCGGAGGGAATAGGCTGTGCGCGCCCTCCTGTGGTGAGGTATCACCTGGGTACTCAAGCCCAGAGGGCACCTCCAAACAATGCCAATATGTGTCTCTGAAAAAGTAATATGAAGTCCAGAAGACACATTAGGTATAGGACAGTCATAAAGTGAATGATCACCTTCACTATTCTCAGGTAGTGTAGCATTGTGGTCAGTCAGTGGTTGCCTCTTCATCTGCCCTCACTACCTGTCTACTTGACCCAATCCCTATAATTTACTCTGTGCCCACTTTCTACCCTGGCCCTTGCACTGACTGAGCCTCTTCTTCCTCCCTAGTATCTTCTTTACTTTTTCTCCTGGATCTTCCATTGGCTTTATAACACTGTTTGTCACCACTTTCTACACCAGATCCTTCACTCCATTGGTATCAGTGAGACTGCCCTTTCTTGGTTTTCTTCTTATTTATCTGACTGGCCCTTCCAAATTTCTTTCAATGCTAACTCTTCCTCTCCCTCTCCACTTCCTGATGGACTCCACATGGATCAGTCCTTGTACCTGTTCTTCCTTTATATATCTACACTTAATAATAATACTTGCATGCAGATGACAGACACATTTACCTGTCTAGTCCTGAATAACTTTTCTTCCTCTGTCCTAGATAAGATTCATGCTGCCCGTGAGCCATATAATCATGAAAAGGTACTGGAAACTCAACTGGGACAAAACCACATGCATTGCTGTCATCCCTAACCACCTTCAAAATCTTCCCATGATATACAGTATCTCTAACCACATATAACATAGTAATTTATCCCACTTTACAGACATGTTGTCTTGAAGTCACCTTTGACTCTGCACTATACTTCACTCCCTATATCCAGAACATCTGTAGGTCCTGCCACTTCCACCTGTACATCTCCAGTATACACCCCTTCCTTTCCCCAGAGATCACCAAACCCTTGGTACATGCTCTCATTTCTTTTCCATTGACTACTGCAACATCCTCTCCACTAACTAGACCATTGCCTCTACTATTCATCATGAGGGCTGAAGCTAGAACTTATCCATCTTCCTTATCACCCCATAACCATTGCTCCTCGCTAAAAAAAATTTAAATAAACCCATTGGCTTCCATTTCATCTAAGAATCAAACGTAAGATATTGTGCTTTTCTTTGCCTTTCAAATTGAACTAAACCTACATAACAAAAAATGTGAGCTGGCAGCTTGTAGCCCAAGGGACAGGCTATGTCTTGCAATAAAACAAACTTACCTGCTTGTTCCTAATCTTTCCTTGAATGTACACCAAGCTGCTCAGGAGTAGCTCAATGAATAAGCTCCTTTACACATGCACAGATGTTAAGTAATTCCGGCCTGCTCAATCAAGTTGGCTGAAGAGCTGGACCCTTAAGAGAAGTGGGTCAGTATGTTGCTTCAGTTTGGAGTGAGTTTGGTCCCACTTTAAATCGTTCTACAGCTCTTCCTGCCCCTGCATGTCTGACCTGATACATAAATACATCCCTTTTCCCCCTCGCTGCTCCTCCAATGACCTCCTCACTCATAATCTCTTTTCATGCACAGCTCCAAGACGTCTCTAAAACCTCCCCTTTTTGGAACTCTTTTTTTTCATCTTGTTAGGTTTTATTCCAACCTTAAATATAATTAAACAAACCCTTAAATATAATTTACAGCTCAAAGGTTCCTGGTACTCCAGAGCCCATCAACAATACAAAGACTAACTAAATTTAGGCGGAATCGTTAAGGGTTCCTTCAAACAAGCAGCTTACACTGTATTTAATATTTCTTAAAATCTATAAACATTTTTATGTCATACATGAATAAAGTTGAAATGTTAAAACAAAAATACATCATATACATGCATGTCTCAGATAATATTGTGCAAAACAAACTTCCTGCTGGTAAAAGCAAGTTGCCATACAGGTAATAATCCAGTTGTTCATCAAAGATTGATATCACTGCTAGGAATTTCTGAAATGAAGAAAGCTCTCAATACGTTTCACAAAATATAATTTATACTGCTTCTTCAGGAGTACATACGAGGGGGTGCTGAGAAGTTCCTGGCTTTGCCAAGAAAGAAGAGAGCCAGAGTTATGAAGTAACACATTTATTCAACATATTCCCCCCTGAGACTGATGCACTTGGTACAACGTAGTTGCAGCTTTTCTGGACCGTTCAAATAAAAGTCCTTTGTATGGGCTGCAAACCAGCTCTCAGCAGCATCTTTACGTCAGAAATGTCCTCAAAACTTTGCCCCTTTGGGTGTTTCTTCAATTTTGCAAACAGATAATAGTTTGAAGGGGCCAGGGTCAGGTGAATAGGGGGGATGGTGGACCAAGTGGAAACCCACGGTGTTCAATTTGCCTGCCACAAACATTGGACGTGTGCGCAGGTGCATTGTCCCCCAAAAAAAGGATCCCTTTGGTGAACTTTCCACGGCGTTTTGTCCTAATTGCCTCCTTCAGCTGGTCCAGGAAGTTAGCATAATACTGTCCGGTGATACTAGAGCCCTGAGGTAGGTAGTCTACCAACAGAATACAGTCTTTGTCTCAGAAAACAGACGCCATGACTTTTTTGGCCGATTTCTGGGTTTGGAACATCTTCGGCCGCAGGGACCGACTGTGGCGCCAATTCCTTTGACTGTTCCTTGGTTTCAGGATCATAGATGTGGAGCCAGGTTTCATCCCCAGTCTCTAACCTAGCCAAAAAGTCCTGTGCAGCTTCAAAATGGGCCAAAACGGCTTCGGATGCTTCAACTCGTTTCTTCTTCTGATCACTGTTCAAACATTTCGGCACCCACTTCGCTGAAAGCTTGCGCATGTCTAGGATAGTGGTGATAACAAACCCAACACACTACCATGAGATGTCAAGTATCTGGGCTATCTGTTTTATTTTCGTGGGTCCTCAATGTTCAGCTCATGGACAGCATTGCAGGTTCAAGGGTCAGTTGAGGTTGGGGGGCGCACACTGCGGGGCTCATCTTCAACAGTGAAATGCCCAGTCTTGAAACGAGACATTCAGGTTTTGACAGTGCTGTTGGAAGGTCACTTCTCTACCAGTGTTTGTGACATCTCAGTGTGAATGTCCTTTGCTGACTTTCCCTGGAGAAACAAAAACTTCATGATGGCTCGTAACTCCAACGACGTGAAACTTGCTTGTGCCTCTGCCATCACAGCTTCTCACTAAAAGAAAAAACAGTTTTAGGAATTGCAAAGACCTGATATTTGCACAGGTACATACTAAGATATTAGGCTGTCATATGCCCCCACACTCCTTTTTCTATTACATCTGGAAGGGGTCAAAGCCAGGAACTTCTCAGCACCCCCTCGTAAAGCTCACTTTTGCTATTATATAAATCAAATAAATTAGACATGATATTGACAGTGATGATAAAGATGTCCATATTGAAGTGGGAAGTTTACACTTACATATATTAAATATCTGTTTAGTAACAAACCTGCAACAGAGCTGGAGAAGTTCCAAGTTCCTAATGACTTGGCATATTTATTCAATGAAAGCAAAATAACTGATAGTTTAAAAACAGATTCCCCTATATTTGTTTAACAAGTTAAAGAAATTCATCAGCTGAATTGGGATGGATGAACCTGTATAATGATTTGCATTTACATCTGAGAAATGCATATCAATTATGTAGTTTTGTATTTATATTTTGATTTTCTGTATCATATAAAAATGTTTATGATTTTTAAGAAATATTGAGTACGGTGTAAGGTGCTTTTTTTACAGGAACTTTGGAACCTTAAAGTTTTAATTCTTCATAAGTTTAGTTGATTCTTTAAATCTTTAAAACGCACTTTTTCAAACTTGCCACCCTACTAGATAACTATAATAATAATTTATTAACCTGGCATGAGTTCTCATATCTATATATTGGTCCCTACTGTTGTATCCCACTACTTTCACTCTGCACACAACAACTAGTAAAAGGATAACAGTTAAAATACTTTATTGGTAATTCAATCTTTAAGGAATGGCTCCAATCTCCCAGTAAGCATGATATGTGCCACTTATTGGTTCAGACAAAATCTATGGTGAACTCATGGCTTAGCGATTTGGAAGACCTAGGGCTGCCACTGGCAGTATGGAAATTTAATGATGATGTAGGACTTATGTGTATGAAGGTTGCAGAATACTTACCTGAAGAATGGTTCTTTTCAAATCATCTTTTGTGTGTTGCTTTTTCTCACAGTCTGCTTTCTTCCTAAATGTGCTTGAAATTTCTTTCCATGTATTTAACCTGTTATGCAATTCACGTCTGCAGGAATAAAAATGTAAACACTAAAGTAACACATGTAACACTCTGGTTGACTGGTGTTGACTTAGGCTATGTACATACATCTTCGGCGAGAATCTGACCTGTGTACATAGGTCACCAGACTTCAGACAATGAAAAACTGCAACAGAAGTGAAGGGCGCACAGTGGGGTGCCGCTCTCTCATTCTCCCCTCTCCATAGAACACAATGGTGCTGTGTGTACAGCCCTCGTTTGTTCATCTGTCACTCTCTTGTCGCTGTATTTGATCATGAAAGATTGTCTCCAGCGATAATGATTTAGCATGTTTACGCAGCCTTATAGAAACTGTTCTACAAGAAAACTGAACTTATTCTTTGGAAAAAGAGGGTTCACTTAGCTTGGATAATAAGGTAACTGTGATTCAACATCAACTACCCAATCACATTCATCTTTTTTTTGTGCTGCAAAGTAACGTTTTTGTCTTGCCAGAAGTTAGGAATGACGTTTTTTTAATTCTTATTGTGTCCTCTGAATAATGATGTCCTAGGCATGTGCAGCCCCAATAAAAAGGATATACATAAATCATTGTTATACCACTACTGGCGAATTGATACCAAAAGTATATTAAAAAAATTGGTAATATTGGACAGCTAATTTCCTTGCATTCATGTTTCTGAAGATAGACTATTATGGGTATACCTGGAATGAAATTCTTAAAACTATTTCCTATTATTTGGCAATCATTGACCAAATCTATTCTAGGTTTGCTGGATCATCCAGGTTCATCCATAACACTTTATCTTCTCCAGTCTTGCAGAGCCTTATTAAATCAGACCCGAGGTATCAGTGTGCTCTGGAGCCTAGACACTGCAGTTTATAGAAGGAAGATTACTCCGGTACCTCTTTGGTATGTGAGAATAGTCTGGTCGTTTGTGTAAAAAAAGAAGGTCTCTGACCATTGGACTTATTTCAGGGTGCCTCACATTTTCATCCTGTAATACAAAAGGAGATTTATTATTTTTTTTATATTTTGTAAAGTAGACAGACCTTTATACAAACACTGACAGTATTATAATACAACATACTGACATACACGTTAAAGAACACAGGTGATCATGAAGCACAGACACAGCAAAATAATGTATGCTTCCCTATCAATCCCGAGGATTATAGAAAGCTGTTTTACACTCTAATATCACCAATGTCACTTTTTCCCACTCAATGCACTAAGCGAACTCACCACCAAGGTCATATTCCCTGTACTCCAATAATGGAAGAATGCCCGGCATATCTCAATAACAGCTCTGTTCAACCAATGCAGATAGTCACAATCCACTGGCAATTGCTGCTGACCTAGAACAAAGAAAATGTGGATGATTTACTGTGCAGATATTCCCTAAATATAAATATATATATATATATATATATATATATATAAATATTCAATGCATAAGCAGATGAAAACATACTGTGTGTATTTCTTTGGGCTGCTGTAGAAACCATATAGCTTGCCCTACCACAGAACTACACCAACACCAAAGGACATTATGTGAACGGGTCGCAATATAGTATGATGCTTCCAAAATGTTGGTTCGTTATGATGCATCATCAGTCATCACAGTCTGTGTGTACCTTCCTCAATTTACACCGGCGACCTACACAGCTCCAGAAAAGCATAGGTCATTGCAACCAAGATCCTTTTGCATATGTATCTCCTTTACAAGAGAATCAGCATTGACCTCAACATTTCCAACAAAGGCAGAAACCCCTAGAACTGTAAAATGTAAAAAGTCAGTGGTTGGTAACTGACCTCAGACTGAGGGGAAATGGACATAAGGGTTTGTTGCACCTAAATCCAGAGCTGAACCTAATGTTACTCTGCAGTGAAAATGTGTATTGTGTACACCATTATTATTATTGACATTAAACAGGATTTGTATACTGCCAACTTATTGGAAAATGGGCTAGAACACTGATCTAGTTATCATTTGCTCAGGTCATTAGAAACATAATATATATTATATCTTTAAAAGGATTGCAGCGAAGAAGTGTGGGTACAAATTTGGGTAAAGTAAATGTATAGCCAAAACCTTTTTTGGTGACAATGGTTTACTGAGAGTGAATCTACCTAGCAGGGTCACAGACAACAATAAGAAAACCTGACAGGTAAAACCATAGAAAGGAGAGTCAGCTGAAACAGAGAGAGAGTAACCTTAATAGTTCATACTATGATCATACTATATTATTATTTTATCACATGTCCTTATATAATAATACAGTGTAATATACAACCTATTTCTTATAGGATGGTGTAATATACAAACACACCCATACCTTTCAATGACTTAGTATTTTATTATCTCTTAATTATTATCTCTCTTATTATCTCTTTCTTTTCTTTGAAGTGCTGCATTATGTAAGAATCTTTTTTTAACTTTAATCAAATATATGTCAAAATATAGATCATATATATATATATACCTATAATCAAATATACGTGTATATTTTCTAGAATATGGAAATATATGTTGTTTTATTATTTGCTAACAATACCATTATACAGAGCCAAAATATTGAGCAGCACTGTACATTAAGATACATTGTATATGTTTTTTTAGCCCTGATGGAGGAGTATGGACTGAACCCCAAAATGCATTGGTGCCCTATGTGATCAAAGTTAAAATATAAAAGTTACATCAGACTCACTTTTTTTCTGTTGGGTACTTCTGGTGGTGGTTTTACATTTCAAGTTGGATTTTAGTACTCAATACCAGTTACCATTGTTCTGTAGGAGCAGCCCCACTAGAGCAAGTTAGCCAGATGAATTATAAAGCATTTGGAAATAAAAGACTAGGGTTTCTTAGGCAATACAATGCGTAATAAATGTCTCAATGAACATATAATGGTAAATTAACATTTAATAGTAAATCAACATTGGATGTAAGACTGCTTTCTGTACAAAGAGATTCCTATACTTTCAGGGGGAATGCGTATACTGTCTTGTAGCCCGATACATTTTGCTAACCTGATTCTGTAGGGGTATGTATGTTAACATATAAGCAAAAAGAAAGCTTGGTATCAATTCAAAATAGATTTTAAGAATACTCTCAGGGCCAAATAGGAGAACCTGCTTGGTCAATGAGAGGACTCCAAAATATGTATGTAATATGTAATACTCCAAAAAACCTATGCAAGATTTGCAAACTTTGGATGCAAATATCCACACCAGCTTGAGAATTCCTTTCCACCATCCTAACACAGTTTGCATATCTTAAATAAGTATATCTTGCATATCTTGTAAAAGTTTTTTGAGTTCTCTCAATAAAAAAGCAGGTTCTCTTCCTCACATAGTCACACTATTTGGCCCTGGGAATATTCTTAATATCCATTTGAAGTGTTCCCAAAATTTCTTCTTGCCTAAATGTTAACTTTCTCTACATACCCCTGAAGAAGCTGGTTGGCGAAACGTGTCATGTTACGAGATGTTTTACGCATTTCCCCCTGAAAGTATAGGGCTCTCTTTGTATAGAAAGCAGTCTTACATCCAATGTTGAACTATAGTAATGACCAATCTTGAACTGATATCACCTTGTGATCAGTGAATGTTTATTTACTATTTAATGTTTATTGAGACATTTATTATGCATTGTATTGCCCAAGAAACCCCAGCCTATCATTTCCTTTCCTTCTTTTACCATGAAAAATGTTTGGCCAAACATACGCTTCAAGTTGATCTATTCATTGCAGATAATGCCAAATTTGCCAAACTCTTTCAAAATCAAAGCTATTACATGGGAAGATGACAAATGTGTACAGAACTGGTGAAGGATGTTGAACTTTATTTTCTGTGGTCTAGCTAATATTAATAGTAATAGTAATATTCTTCTTGAGGGGAGTGGTGGTTTCTTGAACAGGATACACAGGAAAAGGTAATTTGAACATTGATAACCACACAAAACAGCTGCCGGTGTTGGCAGGTCCATATCCACTTTTAACTTGGGTATGAAGTTACCTGCTTTGATTTGTGCTACTGCGTGTATAATGCACACTGCAAGTTCTCCTGCATGTTCCATACAGGTTCTGGGTACGTATAATACCCTATTTTCTGAGTCGTAATATGATGCGTCTAGCCGCAGAGCCTCCCTTCCCTGCACAGAGCTTCGTACTTTAGGGATGGATTGAGCTGCAAGAAGCAGAGGAGGATTCGTGGAACAGCTGAGCCATGCAAAATGGAGGATTGCTGAGCCAAACTGATAAACAACCAGTTGATATGGAGAGAGCTGGCTTATGTTTATTGGAACAAGATCACCAGTGGTTTTTAAGGTAACAGTTTCCTTCATTTCTTTCTCTGTAGAATAGAAAGACATGATAATGGTTTTTATATATAAGGTTGTAGCTTGCTGTATAAGAAATCAAACATAGAGGTCATATTCAGACTATACCTTTAGCCTGTGCTTTAAGGGCTTCCTTGAGCTCCTCCAAGGTCTTGGTTAGGGGACTGGCTGATATCAGCCTCCTTAGATTATCCTCTCGGTACAGTGCTGTCATAATCTGCAATGGCTGCAAATGTAATCCTAAAATGGATTTTTTTTTATTTATATGTAAGCATCAAATAGATTATATTCTCATGTTATCTGTTGTAATTTAACTTACCTTCCATAGACAACATTGCTGTGTTCCCATTAACGATGGCTTCATATGGGTTCTTCATAGTCGGCTTCTATAAGTTAAAAAAAAGTCAGGGTCTGGTCATCACATTATTTCTTAGCACCAAGGTTTTGCAGAATCATGTGTGCTATGCAGTAAGGCACACTTTAAACAAATTGATAGATTGGTAAAATGTGTAAAAAAAAAAAAAAAAAAAAAAATCACTTCCGCAGTGTTGCTACCTTGCTCATGGAAACATTGCAAAATGTAGGCTGCCAACTACAATGCCAGCACTGGAGCAACACCTTCAAAGTATTTTTCTTCCCAGTGATCCTAAGGCAAGAATACTCCTGACCTGTGTGCAACATAGATTATATATTTACAACAAAGCTAACTAGTCGGGTTTGTACCATATAGGTATGTAATCTAAACCAGTCGTCGCCAACCTTTTCGGACCGACAGACCACAATTTACCGGCTTGGGACTGCGCATGCAGGGGGAGCCAGGTGTCACTCAAAGAGGAAGAAACTTCCCCTTTAGTGACGTCATGATGGCAGAACCTGCTCAGACCTGCAATGGGACAGTGGGCGGGTTGTGTCCAGAGACACAACCCGCCCACTTCCTTGAACCTTCGATCTGTAGGGTGGCATATGGTCTAAAGCTCTGGCCAGTGCTCTCTCCTAGCGGGGTTCTTCTCCTGATCCCGCTCGGGGGCGCACCGGCCAGAGCCTTGTACCACTGGTCTGCAAACACAGACCTAAACCACATGAGTGAGGACATTCCAGGGGTTGTACCAATTATGCAAAGACCTGATTGCTCTTTTTGAATGTCTGCAGAAGTCTGGAAGTTATCGCCAAATTAAGCAATCTTTGGTTCTTTTGCCATATGGAGTAATCCAGCTATTCACATTAAGTGGACTGAATAATTATTTGTAGGTAAACTGAAGGACTCACATTTACTGTATGATGCACTTTGTGGTGTCAAGTTCTGATGAATTGCTAGGTATTATCAATATGTTCCTACCCGATCTTGAAGCTTGTTGACATTATGCTCATTTATTCCTCCTATCACACCGCCATGTTGCTGCTTAATTTCTGCCCCCTCCTTTTTTACTGCGAATCCTGCGCTAGCTTTCATTAGAGTGAGTTTTAAAGCTTTCATAAGTTCAGTGGCTTCTTGCAAGAATTCCCCTGGAATGAGAAACCACAGCCATCTTGACAATAAGATAATATACAGACAACATGCAAAACGTGATGCGAAATACAATGTTTCATTTAGAATTATTATATAGTATGATATAAAGGTTAGCACTCTGGCCACTCAGCCCCTTTGAGGGACAGCTAGTGATATGACTATGGACTCTGTAAAAGTGCTGCATAATATGTTGGTGCCATATAAATTCTGTGTAATAATAATAATGGCTATAGTGTTCATAGCTTAAGTCATGCTAATTAATACATTTGCTATTGCGCCATACTTTTTATTTGTAATATTTACATGCACACATATCTTTTTTCTATAGAGTTCATTGAGAGACAATGCTTTATAAAAGAATAACCCACTTGTATGAAACTGTCAGTTACTAAAAACATGTGGGTTGAAATAGTAACGCCTGTAATATGATGGTTAAACTGTTACTCCAGGAGACGTGTACTGAATGTCAGTGAACTACATATTGAGCTATCAGATTATCACAGTGTATCCTTTCCAGCCTTGGAGAGCTTTAATAAATCAGGCCCCATATGCCGATTTTGCTGTGCTCAGTTAGTGTTACAAAGAGGGAACTGTCTCTTTACCTTGGTTTGTGCGAATCTCCCCAGTCATACTTGTAGCTGAGCCCACACTCTGTTGCGATGTGATGTTTGTTCTCAAACTCTCCACTTCCCCATCTAAAGGGACTTTCCTCCATCCAAAGCCCTTGTTACTGCTGAGCTCCAGGTTCTGTATCATGTCCTTCACAAAAACAGTCCATGTTATATCATGTATATCTTAGCAAATGTAAAAAAGTGCTAGCTGTTGTGACTAGCACACAATGGGCTCATATATATATTTCTGATATACTGAAAAAACGATCCCTGGTGACCAGTGGAATCGTTACTTTGTGGCAAAACTCACCCATTTATAACATAGTAGAACTTCAGGTGAATCAGCTTACACTGCCTACCAGAAGAAAGAAAGGTCATAGTAGCTGTCTGACCCAAAGCCGGAACTATTTAAACTTTGGTCTTACACAGCAGAATTTGTTTTATTCTTTGTTTTGTTTACAGAATGCAGATCACATAACGAACGCATATGTGCGATTCCATTCACTATCTACTTTTTTGCTATGCATACAAAATAATTTTCATAAAATCTCCCTTAAATTTTTTCTGGAGTCCATAAAGAAACACAGAATTCCGATACGTCAATGCGCTGTACATAAGCTTAATTAATTTCTACTTGTTTGGTACTGTGTATGAATGGGTGCATGCATGGTTGTTCGGCTTTGTGCATACCTGAAGTACATGAGCTAATTTCAGCTGGCCCATATATTTCAGAAAAAGTGATTGAAGAATAGATAATAGAATTTGAGGTTTTCTCTTTCTCATGGGCAATATGAAATAGCGTTAGGAAAGATGTGACAGAGTAAATGGAATATATAAAATATCATTACTAATAGAAGAGGAGTTTCTGAAAAGCACTATACGATCTGTTATTACCATCCAGTTATCATCTTCTGGTAAGCTTTGTGTGATGATCTGGGGGCTCCCAGAGGTGTAAGTGGCACGGTAGCAAAAGGAAAGTTTTAGGTTGAATTAGAAAAGAAATAAGGCAAGTTATATTGGCCTTTGTATAGACTTTGTGCACTTAAATGTTTTATACCTGGTAATGTAAATTATATAGGTAGTTATTTTGGGCATACACTTATACGGTTTTATAAGACTGTTTATGCATTTTATTGCTTATACATTTGTATTGTTTTGTATTTTAATTATATGTAGTATTAATCTATCTAATCTAATAGGATTAAGAGTGAGTGTATTGAGGATTAGGTGGTGCTGGGTAATTTCTAATAGGATTTTCAATATTACATCTTTTAAAAATTTTCTACACTAGCTGTTAATAAAAGCAAATTAGGACTCCACCTAGCATGGAATTCATAAAATGTATAAATATATTTAATTTTTGAGGGCATGCTATGTCCTGACACTCACCTTGAGCAGCTGAATCCTTTGAATGAAAGCTTTATAGAAAGAAAGTGTCTCATTCCGATGTCTACCCAGCTGAGATGTTAAGTGAAGAGTTTGATCCTCCAGTTTGTCAAATAAAGTCCTGACACTGAAATCTTCCAAGACTCGGATTGTGTTTCTCTCATCTTAAAGGTGTCATATTATTTGTTACTACAATACAAAATATACATACTGTATGTTTTTAGAATTATACAAGTAATATACCAAAATCACTGTACCTAATCCATAGGTAATTTCCTTCCTTCCAATATCAAAGACCTCTCCAGAACCGCGACAGCCCACTGTTTCGTAAAACTGGAGACTGTGTGACAAATACAGAGTTGTATCATTTAAGCAAACCATAGACATTATACAGTAATAGCAGACTAGTGAATGTTCTTTTATTAACATTAACATTCCCTGATTAAAACAATTGCCTAGTTTATAAAACATAAATAAGAAGGCCCCATATGCTTTAATAATGAATCCAGGATTGTTTGATAATATCAATATAAAAATAGAAATGGGAAAGCATCTTTTTGAAGAAAATGTCCAAAACATTTCAGTCTGAAATTTTTTGGATATGGTGGACCAAGGTCTTGTGTAACTTAACATGCTTGGATAGAAGTTTAGTGTGAGGTGTTTGTGGAAATATTCACAGTTCATTCACAGGGCATATGACCTAAGTTATATTTTTCTGCTTTTACATTCCCAATAAATTATGTTGGGACAATAGCAGTTCTGATGCAAACGAAAGGGCGCCCAAAGATTGCTCTGTGATTAGTACAATCTTTCCATGATCTTACTATACTAATGAACATTTGTCAATTACTATGAGATAGAGATTGTCATCAGACCCAGCCTACATACTAATTATATAATATTTATATGGTTCAGTTAACAGAAGAGGTCATAAAAAGAAAAGAAAGAGTCTCATATGTAAAGCCAGAGGATTAATGATGTTTTTAGCAGTAAGCTTGTGGGCCTAAATGTCTGGATACAAAACCCATCCCCACCCCATGATCATTAACAAACTTGTATAGCAGAAATGACCAAATAGTATACAAGTCAAACAGCACACAGGAGAAGAGGACCTGTCACGTGTCAGCACATATTCTGGAGGGATATATGGTTCTCCCAGACTTCTCCACCTGGGCTTCCAGTTTTTCATGGGGCTGGGCATGTGTAACGATGGTCTCAGCAGTACAGTTATGATGAGCAGGACAACCATAACTATGAAGAGCAGCAGCAGAACCCCTAATCACATCCAAATCAATAGAATGCACAGATCAGTCAAAGATAAACCTTGATAATGAAGAGTTAACATCACACCCATTCTGTCACTTCTAGATTGTACAATATACATATTGATTTTGCTAGATAAAACCTACATTTATTGCTGTTCTGTTAATTACAGTGTACTTGTATTTCAGTATTTTTACACTATATCCTATATTTTGTTGCTGAGGGTGGTTATTTAACTTAAGTTGACAAGGCGTATGTTTGTGCAGATTTCATATGCTTCATAACACAGCATTCCTTTATGACAGTGGACACCACCTTTTGTACCTAATGGACCACTAAATCCATGCACTCTGGACCACGCATGCGCAGGGAGTCGTGTGTCACTCAAAGGGGAAGAAACTTCTCCCAGAGTGACGTGATGATGCCAGAACCTGCCCACTCTGCCATCGCAGGTCCGAGTCTGTGACGGGAGAGTGAGCGCGTTGTGTCCATACGGGGGACATGGTCCGCTTCGGCCAGAGCCAACATTTTCTTGTAGACTAACAGTTGGCGACTGCTGCTTTATAGCACAAAATGCTCTAGACTCCAGAACAGCTGCAACAATCTTTGGAACCTGGAGGAAAGATTATACAACCACCTACAAAGCTATTCGAGGTACCGGATCTTATGAAAAAAAAGAAATACTACATGACACAATACATTTTTAATTTTTTAGATTTGTTAGAGCAATTTAAAATATTTATGGGTTATAGGTTTATTTCAATTAGAAACACCCTAATACAACAGAATACGATGATAAGCATACACAATAGTGCGCAGTAACTAAAACTAATAAATCAATCAATGAATCAGAAATCATCTAGC
This sequence comes from Pyxicephalus adspersus, assembly GCF_032062135.1. Classification (NCBI taxonomy): domain Eukaryota; kingdom Metazoa; phylum Chordata; class Amphibia; order Anura; family Pyxicephalidae; genus Pyxicephalus; species Pyxicephalus adspersus. The sequence goes on from NC_092868.1 coordinate 54,458,931, forward strand.
ACTGACGTTAAAACATTTGGAACCTAATGTTAAGGAATCTTGTACTACTTTAAAAAATAAATCTTTAGATACAAACGAGATGCAAGCAAGAGTGTTCTTGAAAAAACCAGGGAACAACATACTCTTTAAAGCGGATCTAAACTCAACATTTTTACTTTACATAAAAGAGTAGACAACCCTTATATGTAAAGTAAAAATTGTATTTATTATTTTTTTTGCAACACCCTGAATGGGAACACAGAGCCTGCTGGGATACCTAGATCACGCATCCCCGGATGCTCTGGCAGCTGAGGGGCATTTTTTCACAAAAGGGAAAAAGATGCGATCTCACACATGCACATGAGATGATCTCCCCCCCCTTTACAGAAGACTACGTCACAGATCTCACACCTGCACAGTGCAAGATCGGGTGATGTAGCAAGAAGACCGGAAGAGAGAATAGAAGATGGAGGCGCCCGGTGCTTCTGCTGTGCTAGGACGAAGAAGATTTCTGGGACAATGCGGGACTGGATTGAGGGAAGGTCAAATGCCATCAAGGGAACTGCGGGATTAAAGGTAAGAGTGTGTTTTTTTTATTTTCACTTTAGTTCCACTTTTACAAGCGGTAAACACATTTAAGGGATAAGGGAACGTTGCAGACTTTTTGAATACAATATCCAGGATTGTATGTCCATACAATATGAACATGTGGAATTGATTGAGAAAATTATTTCCTTTTTTTGGAATAAGCAGCCTTTATAATGAAAGTGCTACTTCCAATTTTACCCTGGTATATTGTAAAGTTCCAAGTGCCTTCCCTGCCTCTGGCCAGCTAAAGGAATGAACTGAGGACTATCTAAGAGGCATCGCATTCCAATCAGAAAAGTGAACAGCCTCATGTTCAAATAAAGCCTGAGGAATCTGTTAAATGTGTTGAGTATAAACAAAGATACTGGGAATGTGTTGTTAAATGATACATTTTATCTTTATAAAATAAATAATCTATTGAGTGTATTTGTATGTCAAAAAGTTTTTAGTGTGAAGAGTTTTTAGTGTTTAGAGTGAAATAAAATTGTAATTTTAAATGTATTGTATTGTAAATGCCTATTGAGTATTGAAATCAGCCTAAAAATCTTCTTTTGGTCTTCTATATCTTCTAAAAAAAGGTTATTTTGGTTGGAGATATTTACTGTTTGTATTGGATGTTGTCATTCGATATTAAATCGTATCTTTATATGGATATTTGTGATTTCTAGAAATGAAGAAGCTCTGGACGATCCCTGTGATCACTCATAGGATGGCCCTAAGAAGTCCCGTGCTCACCTGAGCGTGTGTACATAGCCTTCAATTTGCATAGCACGGTAACTCTACTATGTCTGCCAAAAGCTAAAAAAAAAAGTAAAAAACAGTACAACAACCTTCATATGCATCTTCCTTGGAGGTGGGGCAGAAGATTATACTAGGTAGAGCACTAATACTAAAATAATAAGAACTAATTGATCAGGTTGTACATTTACCTAGAATAGCCCCCCAGTTGGGGGCCAGATTGAGCTTCTGTTGGGCAACAATTGCATTTTTAGTTAGTTGATAGGGGGAAGAAGGCTGGATGTGAGAAGCTGCTGGGTCACAATGAACATTTCTGTCCTTCACAGTAACAAATAGAGAGCGATCCTTAACCCCATTGTCTTGGAATACATATGTACCAGGGTTTCTAAACACATGTGCAAATCTGTAGGAAAAAAAAAAGGACACAACACCCAAAGTTCAGTGCTTGGCTTATCTGAATATGGTGAACCCCAGCCACACAACACCTACCTAGAAATATTCACATTAGTCTCTCTGATGAGATAGTCCAGTCTCCGAAAGGCTCCAAAGTCCCAATGGGGGTTGGAATTAAACAAATGGTCCTTCTGATAAATGGGGTAATGGCTGGATGCCCGTTCTATAGGATAAAATAATATTTATAACAATTATTCTATTGGTGGATTAAGCCTGTCCATCCTACATTATATGTATTAGGATATAAATGCACCACAGCATATGACATGCAAGAGAAAGGATAACTGTAATGAATATTCACTGTAATGGGGAAAACATTGGGAAAAACAAGATCTGACTCACTATAAAGGTAACCTGTTATCCTGGTTAAAGTGATAAGAAAGTTTACTTTGTAAATAGAACACCCAAGATCTAACAGTTTTTACAGAAACACATTGGCTGGATCATGTCCTGCTGTTCAAGAGAATTGCATAAAAAACAATAGTCATTTACAGCAAAACAAAGATAATATTAGGTAATGCATTCAGTAAAAAAAATTCTGAGGACAAACACGTTTCATACCTGGATGGTGTGCTAAGAATCTTTTATGGCAAATATTTGCAACATGACATTGGTTTACTCACCGCTGGGTACAATGCTCAGTTGAAACAGAACCAGGTCACCCTCATTGACACACAAAATGGGGTTGGGTATTCTGGGAACAGATCCCGAATGCATTGATGTCACAATCTGTTCCCTCTCTCTTGACTTCCTAGGTGTTGGCATTGACCAAGAGTCTCCTAAAATATAGGTGTGCTTATTATAACATAATAAAATTAGTTTTTTTTTTTTTAAAATATGAAGACAAACAAGTTGCAGGATATTTAAGAACAATTATGAATGATAGATTTGTGTAAGGGTCACAGCAATTTGCACGGCCAATAGATAAGAAATGGGTGTCAAACTCCAGTCCTCGAGCCAGGACCGGCTCAAATTTTTAGTTCTTGTCTAGTTCTCCGTTTATATGAAAACCTTTGACTGTATGTGGCCCTCCGGGGACAGAGTTGGACACTTCTGATTTAAGATTTTTAATGCCTGGAATGTTACAAAGGTGTGTGAATATTAATATAATTGGCCTATTGTACCATCAATAATGTGTGGTTGGCAGGTGCCCAGACTAATTATAACTTGGTTATCACTGCGGATGGCATTGTAGGAGAAGACGCAGAGGAATCACCATACTAAAGCACCTATGCTATGTACCTGGGTTCACATGTTTAGCACCTACAATTAGCATTACCCCCAGAATGAATCTGGCATTACCCACAAAACACTTCTGCAGGAGTACCAGCAAAGTCACTGGAAAGGTTGCCTAAAGTTCTGAAGGGGCACCTGCAGCAAATTTTCAGTGTGGACCTTATAATAAGAGTGGCCTAATGAAGGGATGATCTTTCCTAATGGCCCTTACTGCTCCATTTCTGAAATTTTGCATGATTTATTTCTACAGATCTCTCCAGCTTGTCTGCAGAAGGGGATAAAAAACACATAGGGTAAGGAGGGAGGAGGGAATTAAACTTTACATGTCGTTATATCTTGTGCACAGAAAAGTACATATATTGGAATAATTACATTTTCCTAAAAAATATTCTTTGTGGGTACAAGGACCATTGCATTAGGGATGCTTTCAATAAAGCATATAAGCTCAGCTCTTTAAGCCACTACTACCTTTAGTATGATGACACCACTTGTATTTCTCGCTTCTAGGTACAAAAAGGTTTTTTTTTTTACTACCACTGCCCCAGTGAAGATGTATTACATGACCTGATCTGCATCTATGCAAGCAGAAGCATGTCTGTATTGTATTGTGCAAATTTTTACCTGTAAGAAATGCCTCAATGGTCTGTGCACTGGAAACTATTACACCAAATATTCCATTGGACGCAAAGACTACAAGCCGCACTCGTTCGCTGCTCCAAATGTGATCCGGGCCCAGAACATTCAGCACCTCCTGGAAGATACCAAACAAGATATGCTTGTTATTAGAACTAGGATTACCTAACCTGCAATAACTGATCAGATGTCAGAAATGATAACATTCATGAATTACTACACTATGCCAACATTGAGGGCCTTTGTTCTTTTTTTATTTTAGTCTGTGTTAATGATGCAGCTCATTCAGTTTATTTTAATATACATTATATATCCCATAAAGCATCAGAACCTATTGAATCTTTGTTCTAGTATATAAGTAATAAAGGACTCAGCAACCATAACTTTAGAACAGATGTCCCAATTGCCAAGTCAGATACCCTGACATTATTTGTGAAAATATATTCTGTCTGTTGCATTTCAGAGATGTTTAGTAATAATTCTGATAAGTCTGTGGTATTGCCTCACATTAGGCCTCATGAGTTATAACAAGAGAAAAGGCAGAGCGACCGGTTCTCATTTCTCTAATGCAGTTACAATAATCAGAGCCAACGTATGTTATTGTTTTATGAGTATTAATGTTTTTGCGTCGTATGTCAGAGTCTGCTTACGATTATCAAAGCGATGTTATTTTAAGTTTTTTTACCTGATATTTGTTAACCAACAACAGGATCATACAACTGCAATGCATCAAAATAGATTCAATTCATCTCAGACATGTACACAAGAATTCAGACAGAACAAGAACAAGTTTAATTTAAGTTTCTAGCTGGTACACAAAATGAAATATTTGTTTCGGGTGAACTGACATTTTAAAAGTATGTACTTTTCAGCAGTGATGTATTTTTCATAGAACCAAACACAATGACATTTCAGAATATGTAAATGAAATATATTTATCATTCTGGGCTCAACCCTAACAGACGAGAAGATAGACCAAGCATGCCATCTACAGAGCTACACCAGTAATGCTTTCTACACATAAACACAATTAGGGGTATAGATAAAAAAAGTTGCAATTTAGTTCAAATAATCATTTAATAAATAATGAATACCAGCTATCATACATCCCTTGGGGGCTACAGGTGTAAGAATTCTCCAACCCTTAAGCTGCAGCCATATACTTTTATCAATGCCACCCCCTACCCCATCCCTATGGATTCTTTACAATACAGAATGCAGACAAGAGAGAAAGATACCTTGGCTTGTTGAAGGGTCTGGAGATACACTGATGGAACTTCCATTACCTGTAGGATTATTATTGGGATTTAGTAAACTGGTGAAAGAAATACAGCTTGGGGGCTCAGTGGATAGCACTTTAGATTTGCAGTACCAGGGACCTACGTATAAATCTCTGCATATATACATTATATGCATTGAGTAGTTTTCCCTTATGTTTGTGGGTAGGTTGGTTAACTTGCTTGCCCCAAAATTGACCATGGACTAGATTAGATTGTGAGTTACCTGAGAGACAATTAGTGACATGAGTATGGACCCTGCAGAAGATGCTAGGATTATATAACGGTATAAATAAATACTGCTGTTGATATTCCTATACACTTGTCATTTAAGATTTGCACAAGAATTCTAGATCATTGCATTTTTCTCTACAGATATATTGGCTAAACATAACCAGCTTTGTTGCTCCTTTGATGACAGCTGGAAAGTGGCAAGTTACAACTCCAAAACATGTATTGAGCTAGCAGAGCATGGAAAGACTTTGTAACAAAGGTCCCCAACACCCGGTCCGAGGCCCATGAGTGGGCTGTGGCTGTCTGACAGGTGGGTCGCGGCTCTGGATGGCGCACCCGCCAGGGGCGTCAGGAGAAGGACCCCTTGCTTGGGAGGGGGGGAGAAATGGCCAGAGCAGCGGACCATGTCCCTTATAGGGATCGCAAGCTCAGGGAGGTGGAGGACACACTCTCCCATCGCAGTCCCAGACCGGGTTCTGGCACCATGATGTCACTCCGTAGGAAGTTTCTTCCCCTTTAAGTGACGGCTCCCCGCGCATGTGCGGTCTGAAGTACGTGCATTCAGTGGTCCGCGACGTGCATAAGGTTGTGGACCACTGCTCCATAAGCTCCAAAGATTACAACATGACATGTATGAACAACATTTATTGGCACTGATCAGTAATAATGGCTTGAAACTAACCAGTTTTCTACTCCTTCTCTTCTCAGATTCATCAATCTGTAGGAGGAACTGCCTGTTGGAGCCAAAACTCATAGATATCTTTGGTGCCTTCATCAGACAGAAGTGATCACAAAGTTCCTCAGCGGAGACATACTGTGCACAGTGACACCTGCACAAAACAAATGGATAGACTCAGTTTGGCATACAGCACCCACACTTCTTTCTGTACTGGTGGGTGTTTAGCAGAGTTTTGTATTCTATACCTAATAGTTAAATTTGAGTGTGAAACCAAAAAAATGTTCAGTCTCACATAAATCAACAACAGCTAAAAATCAGAGATTATGTAATAAATGTATATTAGGCCTGGTGCAGCATAAAGAACATAGATATCAGTTATTAATGACTAAATAACATTGTGACAATGTAAAAAAGCAAAGAAAAGCTCTGACATTCCAAGTTCAGGGCTGAGCTCTCCACCCATCGGGCCGCAGAATGGGGTGCAGTCGTATTGCTCCGGGGAAACACACTTTCTTGTAGCTGCCAGGCGCACTTCAACGCCAGAACAGCGTTCCTCAACCTGTGAACAAAAGACATTTATTACTAAACCAATAACAGCCATGGTGATTACTACATACTAAATTTTTTTTTTATATTCACAGTTCAAGCTATATTATTGTTAGTAAACAGTAATTATATAGCGCCAACATATTACGCAGCACTGTACAATAAATAGGGGTTGCAAATGACAGACAGATACAGACAGTGACACAGGAGGAGGAGAGGACCCTGCCCAGAAGAGCTTACAATCTAAGAGATTACAATCTTTATATGGACCCTTGCATTTAGCAACTGGTACAACCTCTTTTAGCAGCAAAATTCTTAACCATACATTCCCTGTAACTCTTGCTTAAACTTGAATAAAAGTTGGGGGATTTTATGAAGACCATTGTCACTTGTCTGATGTGTCTGGAGTTCCCTGTACAAACATCTGTCTTGCCAAAGCATTTTGATTGGATTGAGATCTGACCTGGCCACTGCAGAATATCTACTATTTCTGGTAAAACCATTATCTACTTGAATACTGCTATGCATTAAATTTTTGAATCACCCAACTCCTTGAGATGAACATTTACATTGATATTTTCCTTAATGTCCACTGGAGTGTCTTTATTGGCCGGGCGTGACATTTGGACAGGCCTTAGTTCAGAAGGCCAGGAAAGTCTAGTAAAGCTTTATGAAAGAAATGTAGGCACATGATACAACCTAGAAATCTCCTCACTTCTAGCTGTCAATGGATGTTTTGGACGGCTGCCACCGATCTGCCCACATCAAGATAAGCCAACGACACTGTTACTATCAGCCAATAATAAAACGTGCAATCTTACTGTAGTTCGATCTCCTATCTGATGCCTTAATTTCCTACCCGACGCCTTAAGCAAGTATCCCAGTGTATACTGAACTTCCGGCTGGGCACATCAAAACTAACATACCCAAAACACCTGATTTTAGAGACCTGGGTATTTGTACATTCTTATAATGGCCCGATAAACTACTCCAACAACCTAAAACAAAGAACCTTATAACGTCCAAACTCTGAGAGATATTCTACAGAACAATGTCCATATGAGATGATAAAGATGATACTATTTTGACCTGTTTTTCACTTTGTGTTCTTAATATTGTCACCACCACTAGCATAGAAGGTCTATGTTAGTGATAGGGACATGGCTCACAATTTTGTAAATATATTAAGAAAATTCTGTGGACACATTCACGCCTACTTAAAGCATGTCTTTATTCAAAAAAAAAAAACTCCTATTCTATTGACAACCATAAGATTCCTTTTTTTTTTACGATGACAATATTCCCCAGTGCAAATAACAAATTTATATATGCCAAACAGGACATCAAAAACCTGATAGATGTACCAATCCTTCCCTATTTAAACAGAAAAAATGTCTTGCTTGGAGATCAACTTTAAACACAGAATTCTCACTGTTTTACAAGAATACATGATTACATGAAAACCTTCAGCTCCTGGCAGTTTTATTTCTTAATGATCAAGACGTGTGGCGTGGATCAAGAGTGGGTAAATGAAGCACAAAAAGATGACTGCTTGCTGCTCACCACTGCAATTATCAAACAAAGCTCCTATTCTCCTATAATTAGCAATTAGGTAATTGTGTGTCAGTCTGAAAATGATTTCCTCACATAGCACACACATACATTTGTGTGTAAATTGATTTATATCTACACAAATATAACTTCTCCCACAGCGGGTTATTATTTGTTCCAGTCGGGTACCTGTGGTTGACAGTCCTGATCACTGCTGCTGTCTGATCTCTGTTTTTGGCGGTTATCATAAAACACAAACCCCGCCTGGCAGATACAAGATCCGTCTGATTCTTGGAACGCTCGGTTCCGCCCCAAGCACACACAGCTTTGGGCGCCTACAGAAGGTTTCAAAGAAATAACAGGGATATTTGAGGTTACAATTACATTTTACCTATTAACAAGCATGTGAGAATGTAATACAATATCTGAATCCAAATAAGGAATAATTGTTTTTAATCAAACATAAATTCTTGCTTTAGATCATTGCACATACAGATTATGCTTTGGGCCACTGCCATTTACTGTTCATTAGAGAATGTTGCAGCTTTATTATATTCTAGGTGTTTGCAGCCTGATACTAGAATTAAAAATTTACAGCCACCACAGTAAGATGCCAGTAGGAATGGTTGTTGCAGAATGACCGGTATATTAGGATTTACCAACAGGGTCAACTTGATCTCAACATTTGTCATAAAAACTGAATCTCTTGTCTGAGGACTAAATAGCTCCATACCCTAGTTGGTCCACATTTAGTTTGCTAAAGCACTTGTACAACTGCCATGCTATCATTGGCAATGCTGTTTTTTTTTTTTTTACGATGTTTTTATTCCTGGTGCTGTTGATCTCCAGCATCTTTCAGCCTCTTCTTGTCTACTTGCTCCAGCATCAGCTGCATATCTTTGTGGTCCCTCTGGTTCAGTTTCCCGGGAGTTCTGCACAATGTGCTTGGAACAGGAATACATGTGACAGTGTGTCAACCCAAGAGCACAATTAGAAGACAGCTGACATCTTATAATAGTAAGTAGCTGAACCAACACTATCATGGTAGGATCTTCAAGTAATATTTTAGATTTTACCTTGAACTGCATATAAATACTGCATTATGCGGATATCTGCAGCTCTGTGCTCATTAATACATAAATAATTGTTTATGCAAGCAATGTAAGTATCTGAGCTTGACTTGGCATGAGACTTTTGGTGGTGCGCCCAGCTAAAAGGGGCTGGGGAGAACACTGAGATATAAAGCCAGTCAGTAAACAGTTTAACATTTGGGTCACAATATAGAGGTCACCACCTACCTACAGCTCTTTCCCACCCAGCTTAAAAAAGGTTCTGGGGAGGACACTATTTCTTCTTGATAAGGAGATGGCCAGGAGATTATAATACAGTAATTGAGAACAGTTAACAGTAACCTGGGAACAGTTGTAAAACAGAAATTTCCTATGAAAATATCCAATGTTATTTTTGCTGATCAAACTGTATGGTGATATATTACAAACCTGATTTAGAATAGGAGGCACTTCCACACACAAAACAAGACACCTGAGCAGGTAAGTGGTTGTAGGTGCCAGCTGGGCACGGGTGACAGTCAGTTGCCTCCCTTCCTTGTGTACTGCTGCCATAAGTGCCTGGTGGACAGGGAATGGGCAGTTTGGCACTGGAAGGGCAATAGTGGCCAGCCAGACATGGATAAGACTCGTAGCTTTCAACACCTGTAATGATTTAAACAGGAACATTACATAGCACATGGATAGGACAGAAGAGTTCAGAATTTTGTTGAACAATGAAAAAATGATACATAATTTTCGTTTAAGTTCAGGGGCTGAAATTCTGCCCCTTTAGGAACCTTCACATGTTGACAAACTCCAATTCAGATGTGTAATGGAAACTTGTCGTTTTTTACGTATGTTCTTTCTTGAAGAAACATCATGAATGGTTAGTTATACATGTAAAAACCCTCATAAAAATCCTCTATCTTTACAATATTTGAAAAGAATTTATCAACAAGACTGTAAAATGTATTTCAAGATACATATATATATATACCAGTACTTATTTACACCGCCATGCTGTAGGACTGGAAAAATACAGGCAAACTCTGCATCAGGAACCAGACAGGGGAAAATAAAGTACATAACCTAACACATGGAATAACAACACATAGGATTATGGGCCACATCTCAAATATTGGGCCTGATTTATTAAACCTCTCAAAGGCTGGAGAGAATACATTTTTATCCGTGAAGCTGGATGATCCAGCAAACGTGGAATGGATCTGGATTCAGGATTCAAAACATTTGCTAGCTTTTTAAGTAAGCTGGATTCACCCAGCTTCACTGGTGAAAGTGTATCTTCTCCAGCCTTGGTAAGCTTTAATAAATCAGGTCCATTGTGCTAGTGAAGGCTACAGCGATGAGAATTCTATTCTGTTATCTTTTAATTCTTGGGGCCCAGGAACAGTAACCCCTAGTTCCAAAATGACTTGGTGGGGTTCCCATTCTCCATCTGTTCAACTTATAATAATTTTTGTCAGGGAGCTGCTAATGATGCCATGAAATTAGCTCTGATCAAACGCAAAGGTATGAGCAAAATATTAAACTTTAAGGAAGAAGGAAGAGAAAGAAAGGCTTTTCCATGGCTCTAGATGGTTGGATTTAAAAACAAAATATGTTTATTAAGTTTAATATATATGTAAGTTTATTATGTAAATAAGTTTATTATTTATATGTATGTTTTTAATATTCAACCATCTAGTGCCATTGAAAAGCCTTTCTTTCTCTTCCTTCTTCCTTAACCTCCCTAGAGGTTACCCCGAGTGTGACTCGGGGTAGAAAAAAGTTGCTAAAAGTGGTAACCCCGAGTCACACTCGGGGTATGTATACTTATGGGAAGGTTAGTAAATAGAGCGCTTACCTAATCCGCCGGCGTCCCGCGCCGTCCATTGACGCCCATCGCCGCGATCTCCGTCTTCTTTCTTCTTCCTCCGGCCGGCTTCTGCACCCGATGAGTCACCGGGGAGTTCCCTGTGATGTCAGTGCGTGTGTACGTTGCGTTGACGGCAGGGCAGAAACTCAAAATCCATTTGTATTGCATTCAATACAAAATAACTGTATTGAATGCAATACATTGGATTTATATGTGTAAAAGCAGTACATTGTTTTCAAGAACATTTATTTTACAGTATATATAATAGTATGAGTATATTGTGTATTCTTTTTTTAAAAATTTGAAAAAAATTAAACCTTTTTTTTTAAATATATAGATATTTTAATTTATTCAATTTATTGTTTTTACATGATTTTGTGTTTCAAACTTTATTATACTCATACTAATATATTATAATTTTCATGAAAAACAATGTACTGCTTTTAGACATATAAAACCGGAAAGAAATGAACCGCTAGGGAGGTTAAAGTTTACTGTAAATTATAGGCTTGGCACTACCAGATTTACCGAATTATTAATAAACAACCCCCACCCCTCTTGGTACCTTTCTAAATATTTTATGAGCAAAATATTGTTTATGTTCAGTTTGCTCACCCGGTGGGCAGTGGTATCCAGCTGGACAAGGCTGGCAAGAGGCATCTGTGGCATTGCTGATGCGATAGGTTCCAGCCTCACATCTTTTACATGATGCCTCTTCCGAGTCCCGGAGGGAAGATGTTGGTAGAGCCCGATAGCCACCAGCACAAGGTATCATACGAGCACTTCCAGGGGGACAGTAATAGGGAAACAGGCAGCTGCACACATAGAATAAGAAAACCATTAGATGAGAATGACTACAAAACGTTCTCAATAACGAATATCTATTTAGTCTACTCACAGCTGTGCACTGGTGTTATAGATAGAGGAGCCCTCAGGACAGAAGAAGCCACCTGGACACTGGGGAGGAATTCCTGTACGAGATGGACAGTACGCTCCCGCTCTGCATACAACTTCCTTGACTGATCCTAGTGGTAAAAGCAAGAGTCTTGTCTTTTTTTTTAAATCAACTTATAAGACAGTATTAAATATAATAATTTTATTATGAATAATAAAATAAATTGTGATCTTCCAAGATCTGGAAAAACGCAATGAGGATGTCAGCAGCGGCAGGGTATAAGCTAGCAGGGCAGCCATGTCCACCATATGAAAGCTAGGGTGAAGGAGACACTAAGTAAATAGGTTAGATAGAAATTTTTCACAAAAACAAATACAAATGTTCACAAAACATTATATCTCAACTAAATTTTAGTTTGCACAGAATGAATCACAAAGTACCATCTAGGAGAAGGAGACACTAAGTAAATAGGTTAGATAGAAATTTTTCACAAAAACAAATACAAATGTTCACAAAACATTATATCTCAACTAAATTTTAGTTTGCACAGAATGAATCACAAATTACCATCTACACCCCAATAAACTTGACCTGTAATAATGGGCCTGATTTATTAAAGCGCTTTAAAGCTGGAGAGGACACACTTTTATCAGTGAAACTGGGTGATCCAGCAAACCAGGAATAGAATTTATTCTATTTATTAGAAGTAATTTGCAATTTGTTAGCAAATATTTTTAATCCTGGACCAGATCCATTACAGGTTTGCTGGATCGCCCAGGATCACTGTTGAAAGTGTATCCCCGCTAGCCTTGGAGACCACAAAGTGACCTTTCTGACTCTTGCACAATGGCCAGCATTATCATTTCACCATCAATGTGTAGTTTGTGCCTAAATTTGGATTCAGAAAATGGGAGGACAAAAACAGAGAAGAATGAGGTGCTCTATATGGTTTTCATACTTATTATTGAATATCATCTAATACAGTGATTTTCAACCACTGTGCCGCGGCACACTAGTGTGCCATGAGGGATCTTTAGGTGTACCGTGGGAAATTATCCAATTACCATTGTCGAGTGTCTGTGCTGTAGTGACTGGCAGAGTAATGTAATACTCTTCCATGTCAGTGGGTGGCAGTAGGTAACACAGTTTTCTTGTTCATTCTTAGAGACAAAAGAATTAGCTACAGAGTGTCATTTTGTAACATTTTTGATTTGTGGTGTGCCGCAGGATGTTTTCAATGTAAAAAAATGTGCCATGGCTCAAAAAAATTGAAAAACACTGATCTAATATACATGGGACCTCATTATTATGAAAGTGCTTAGCCTATGTGTCCCATCTTATCAGCAATCTAACATTTTTCACATTGCTCACTTTTAAGCCAATATTTGCACAAATGTAGAGATTGTAGATAGAAGACTTGGACAGGAAAAGCTTGTGCAATGTAAAGTAGGACTTGCGTAAACGTTTAAGATGTAAAGAGAAGAAGATGTAAAGAGAATACACTGTCCAGGTCTGAATATTTTACTGACTTCCAACGGCTTTAACCTGGAAAAAGAAACCAATGTACTGCAAAGTGGTATTTTGGCCACTGCTATGGTGAAAGAAAAGAAAATGCCCTTTAACAGATTTACTAAATACAAAAACCTGTTACAGTAACATTTCATGGACACCTGACTTTCATGAAAATAACATCTTCATTATTTTGTAGTTTAACACACCAGGTGGGCACTCAAAGCCGGGCCTGCAAGGGATTCCAATGATGTTGGCTGCCATTGTCACAGCTGGGTCAGGGCAATGATGTCCTTCAGGACAGTGCTGGCAGTCTTCGATGTATGCAGCACCTGATTCAGTCCTGAAGGTACCAGCGGGGCAGGTCAGTGGCTCACTCACACCTGGGCACCAGTGCCCTGGAGGGCAGGGGAAATCTTCATAAGATATAATGCCTAGAAAAGCAAAATCACACCGAAACGTATATCAGCATCTGTCAACATGGTACCCTTAGGACAATAAGCAAGTAGAAGCTTCTGAATGAAAGAAAGAAGGCTGGGAAGCCTATGACATTTTACTTGATTAAAAATGAGAAGCTAGCAGTAGGTTTCACTAGCAGATACAGTTTTTAGTGGCTTTAAACTTAGTATTTTTATTACTGACCCGGAATTCTGCAGTAATACCCTGGAGGACAGGGCTGGCAGTCTCCAACACTTCCAGCACCAGGAAGACTTCGATAAGTATAAATAGGGCACTCCTGAGGCCCTGCTGGATTGTTGGCATTGGACCAACTTCGAGCACTACAATAATGGCCAGCAGGGCATGGCGCTGGTACTGTGCTCCCTGAATAAAGATATTATAGAAAACTGGTCACTGAAAGTCAGTTCATTTTATTTAATTTATTAAACGGCATATTACCTTCTTTGCACCAGTGTCCTACAGGGCATGGCAGACAGTCATTCCTGTGTCTGGCTCCTGGAAAACTTCTCAATGTGTTTGCAGGGCATGGGGTAGGTAGCACAGTGCCCTCTTGGCAATAAAAACCTAACACAGGAAAGCATAGGTTACAACAGATATACAGCGAGTTATTAGCAGATCTTTGGGTCAGAATGACAACACAACAGGAAGACAAAAACAAGGGACCACTCGCACTATTCTAAGATTCAGTGAGACCTTTCTATACCCAGGGTTAATCTGTTAAATCAAAGGAAATCTCAGCCATATTGCCAAAGGAATGGGATTGTTGGGCAACTGTTCTGTAGTAAAAGCAGCTAGGGCATTGACAGATAACAGAGATATGATCTGCAGAAACTAGGTGAACCTAATCTAGTAACGCAGATCAATTGTAAGCTGTTAGTTTTATAAGCACTGGAGTTTTATGTTATCACAAAGAATTCTGGGAGATGAAATACTGAAATTTTTATGATTGTCTCTGTTCTGTCATTACTTATTCAGGAAGCACAGTGCTGCTCGTGATGTACATATGGGTTGGGGGTCAATTAAACTCCAGCTTTTCAATGTACTGCCTTTATATGATATAAACATTATCTTCATTAATGACAGCACATTCTCTAACTGATCATGTCAAGTAATTAATAGCATAAATGATAAAACAGCAAATCATCATATTTTTGCTTTACACGGTTAGGAACAATGTTGAGCTCACAGTGTAGGCATTAAAACACCAACATGTACCATGACTGTATTACCTGGCGGGCAGGTCCCAGCACACATCTGTCCCCAGTTGCACTCAGTTAGAATGCTGCGGCTAAAGTTCTGCACATATGGTGTATATTCTGAACTACCTGAGAGACAGAAGTGTCCAGCTGCACATGGCCCTTGTAGTTTTCCTCCTCTGAATGAAAGAATAAAACATAGTATGCACAAATACAAGAGGCTTGACATATACCAGATTTTTAATGGGCTCTTACCTGCAGTATTGCCCAGGTGGGCAGGGAAGACACTCCCCTTTTTCTCTCAGACCACTCATGTCCACAGGTGTGAATGTTCCATTTGGGCAGGGTAATGGATAGAGTGTCCCTGATGGATACAAGGTTTGTTAATATGTTTCAAGCAATGTACTGTGTGCTGCAGTATTATAATTATCCTTTGCATATAAATACATACCAGCAGGACAATAGGAGTGTGGGGGGCATCGCTGTGGGTGGCCAGCCACAGCTTCCTGGCAGTAGAACCCCGGCTGGCATGGGGTGCAGAAATGGGATCCAGTGTTTGGTTGAAACTGTCCAGTTGGGCAAGGTTTGGGATGGGAGGACCCTGAAGGGCAGAAATGTCCCTGTAGAAAGAGAGAAAATGTTCAACATGGCAGATAAAAAATTGATATATTCAATTTTTTGGTACTTGCAAATTTCCTAAATAGAATAATATTTGTATAATCTGTGTGCTTTGTTTCCAGGTCTATGAGACATGCTCTATGGAATATGGAAAAGCTTTTGTGGGCTGCACTTTAAGCTATGCTGGCCAAACACAACTCAATGTGGTTGAACAAATTTCCAGGTTTATCTTCCGTTACATGCTTAACAATCCATTTATTTTATATCTTATCGGGTATGTTCCTTTACTACCAGGTGCTGGTTAATGTATAGGAGATAATGGCCACAGAGGCCATTATGTAACGCCAGCTTTGCAGACAAGGGAAAGATTCTCAGAGTTGCAGTGTAGTGTATAACTGGTTTATGCTCATGTACTGTGATGTACATGATAATTACAATAGTGTCAATCACATTTTAGATCAAACAGAATGTTCTGTACAGGATGGTACTAGAAAATTTAATAAGAGCACAGCCAACATGTATGGAATGGGAAAGTGATTTCATTTTACCAGTCCTCGAATGCAGTTGCTGCATAAGTTATATTTTTTTTATATTTTTTACTTTATTTATTGACAACACTCAATAAAGGGCAATAAATCAGGTTCTGATTCTTGTTTTTGGGTTTAGATATTTTTAAAGACTGGTTAGGATAATTATTTATTCCATGCCCATGAAAATTACAAGAGTATGGACCCTCTGTCTGTAGCCTGGTCCCACGGCCCATTTTGTAGTCTGCCGAATGCTATGCAGGCTGGTGGGTTTGAGGATCTTATAGTCAGGCAATTCACTTACATTCTTGGAATGCCCTACCAACATTAAAAAAGTAGACAAAATTAAGCAAATCACACTACTTTCCAAGATATGGAATGTTATAACCATGATTATTGTAATTCCCACTGCATTCAACCCCCAGGTATACACTGTCCAGCCAATGTAAAACAGGAAATGATAAAGAAATGTTTGCAATAAACTTTGAATTGGTTAGCAGAGAATTATCAATGCAAATAATTATTTAGGGTAAAACAAATATTTACAGGTACAAGTTATAAATTCCACAGAATGACGTCAGCATGTAAGCACACGTGTTTGGATACAATTGTGGAGATTCCAAAATCTAAATGAATATTCCTTCCCCAGTCCACGCATTAGCGGTGTGGTTTGTTGAATATTGAGTAACACTGTGCTGCATAATCGGTGTTATTCTATGGGAGGAGGCTCTTTACACACAAGATTTGAACGTCCCTAAAGCAGCTTGGTCTTTGCTTCATTTCTATTCCAGGGTGGTGCATAGATAAATACCAACCATGCACTTATTACTAGACACAACTAATTGTGATCCAATCTATTCCCAAAATAGCAATAAAAAGTATGAGAAGGTCAAAGTGATTTTTACTGCCAAGCCCTATTACACATTATACATTGTGGCTGTCTCGAGTTCCAGGAAGCAATTGATGTATGGAGTATGTCATGCCCAATGTTCTCCCCAGCCTCTTTTCGCTGGGCGCACCCAGCACTTTTCGGTGACTACCTGGCAGTTTTTGGGTGGTTATTGAAAAGTTGGACCACAATACAGGGTCCGCTGCCTTTAGCAAACGTTCAAGACTGTACTGTATCTGAGAAATTGCACTGCTCATCAGGACATGATTTAGTATTTGCAGGCATGCCAAGGTCTAAGCATTTTTACTACCTATTAGGGCTCATTCATATCACACTCATTGAACCTGATTTATTAACCCTCTCCAAGGCTGGAGAGGATACATTTCATCAGTTAAGCTGGGTGAATCAGCAAACCTGGAATGGATTTCTTAAAAGGCAGTTGCTATTTGTTATTAAATGTTTTCAATTCTTGGACTGGATCCATTTCAGGTTTGCTGGATCACCCAGATTCACTGTCTATCCTGTCCAACCTTGGAGAGCTTTAATAAATTTAGGACCTTATTCTTTTGCAGGAAATAATGCATAGACATGCAAATGAAATCTATTACTTTTAGTAAGAATTGTTCATATTTATGTGTTGCAATGAGCATGTGATGCAATGAACATTAATCCTGAAGCTGCATGTTTAGTGCTTTTTCCATCTAGTTCCAATGAATCAGATGAATGTCTGAAATATCTGTCATTTCGTATAATTTTTATGGTTGATAGCTGACGGAAAGGTGAAAAAACAAATTGTGCCGAGTGTATGGGGAGCATTAGACTAGCATGGCAGTGTCAGAATGTACTCAAGGAATGAAGACAGTGCCAGAACTCTCTATTAGTTCTAGGCTTATGAATAGAACACAGCAGAGAGGTATTTACATAATAACATGTAATCATACGCTACACTAGCATGAGGCTGGTGTAACTTTTTCAATTTTCAAGTTCCAGGAATGACTCAAATATTCACACCAAGCATTATTCAGGACTGGCCGTACATATATTCTACGATAGCAAAAAGACCGTGAGTTGTCAACAAAAACCTAAAGTGTCCACTCCAGCATGATCACATTTGATGATATAGCTTTGGGGGTCACTCTAGCATGCCTTCGGTTATATAGAAGCTCTGTGAGTCAGACTCAGTTTTTATTACATGTGTTTTGGTTGATCCAGTTAATGGCTTGTGTCTGAGCCTATTATTTGCTAGCACTGTAATGGCCTATAGAACGGTGTGTTACCTTAGGACATAAAAATGGAGTGGGACTGGTGGAGGTGAAGTTTCCTGGGCAGTAGAATCCTGCAGCACACAGTCCTGTGGGTGAACTCAGGCCGACACTGGCACAGAAATGTCCTGCATAGCACGGCACACAGCTGTCCATGGAGAAGCCTCCTGGTTTGAGGGACACAAGATATAAATTGAGAGTCCTTTATGTTCATGGTAATTGGAATAAAAAGAAAAGAGAGGCTTTTTGGCATAATCATTTACAAATTTACTTTTTTGAAAACATATTTTTTGATTACAGATTGGTTGATTGTGCAATAGTTCTACAAAAAAATTCATCATATAATTTCATTAGAATTTTCTAATATCACAGGATGGGGTGTATTGAATAAGTCTCCTGTAGAAGTTCTGTATGCTGTAAACTTGTTGGAGTTTTTTTATATGCTACCTACTCTGGTTAATAATATATTGTTACAGTTTTATTATATGTTTCTTATAATATCTCTATGTTTTCTACCTGCACCTTGCTTTTTTATATGTTGGTATGTTGTTTATTATATAAAAACTCAATAAAAATTACAATATTAAAAAAAAAAAAAAAAGTTATTCAATATTCCAAAAAGGTAACATATCTTGTTCCCGACACATTTCGGCTTTTTTGGCTTCCTCAGGTGTTAGTCCTTCTTCTATTAGATTCTACTACATTACAACACAACATAAATTAATCTCTTAGCACCACCTTCAGGACTACAGGAAACCTAATTGTAATTATCTATACACTTTATTATACTATTGTATAAAGCCATTGAGTTTATATTTGACTCCCTATGAAAACCATCCTCCACCTTCTTGATTATATTATACATATGAGTGACTATCACAATATCAATGTTTGCAGATAAAATGTATGTAGTTAAAGTGTACAGCTGAAGTGTATATAAAAGGTATCAAAGGTATATAACTCCCTACAACAGACAGAATTGAAATTGGGAAATGAGACAACTGTTTCTGTATTTGATAATTTGAGTAAGCCAAAAAGGTGAAACAGCATTCTTGTAAACATTTTAATAATTGGATTATGATGTCTAATGCAGTATAAATAGGCAATAATGTGTAGCTAGTTTTGTTTGTCCATCCTGTAAACACATTCCTACTTCCTACTACTAATGATAAAGCTTATTACTTAACATGGCAGTTCAGGCTAAACTTTTCCTTATTGATAGAATGGGGAAAGGTTAAACCTGTGCCAGTTTTTACAGCCATCTCTGTCCCTGTATGAAATTAGGAAATACATAGAACATAGTAAAAACCTCATTCTTTTATTACTGTGCGTTCATATGCTGGAGAACTTGCCCTCATTTCCTGTATTTGTGATTTAATAGGCCTGATTTATTAAAGCTCTCCAAGGCTGGAGAAGATACATGTTCACCGGTGAACCTGGGTGATTCAGCAACCCTGGAATGGATCTGGTCCAGGATTCAAAACATTTGCTTTTTAAGATATCCATTTCAGGATTGCTGGATCACCCAGCTTCACTGATGAAAGTGTATCCTTTCCAGCCTTGGAGAGGTTTATTACATCAGGCCCTATTTGAGTAGATTTAATATCCCATGATACTGAAATTGTCTAAGGTTGGCATCTGAAGTGAATTGAAGACATCCAAAATATATATGTGAGAAAAGTACTATATCGTCAACCAACAAAAAGAGTGGTAACTCATAGTAATAAATGAAAATGGTTACTCAGAAAAACTGAAACAACATGACTATGGACTTTGTACAGCGCTGCGTAATATGATGGCGCTAACAAAAAAATACTATGTAATAATAATATTAACCAACCAGTTCTGGTACCTAAATAAATTCTGGAACATTGTAGTTCTCATGACAATTTTTTCAAGAAGACAGTGTACCCTGTCCCTCAACATCCAACAGGAAGAATGTATAACCCACCATATCCCAGCTTTCTTTTCTTTGATTCCTACTGGCCGAGCACTAATGGCAGGATCAAATTATCAGTGGGGATGTTCTATCAAGCCAGGGACCTCTATGGAATACATTCCAAAAAACCCTGAAGTTCTGGCCATGTGATAGAAAGAAAGGTGAACTTCAACAATGGTAGCTGGTCAAATTGAAGTTGTCAAATTCCGTAATGCTGAAGATGTTTTATTGTTTATACAAGCAGCCTCTTCTGCTCTGGGATGAGCAACCAAACCTTTCACATTTCAGAAATTAAATGAAATCAACATCTACTAGGTACGCCATGACTATGGCTAAATGAGAACCTTCACATATATACCAAAATAATACTAGACAGGCTCTATCTATCCCCATTTTATCTGATGCAAATATAATGTTTTGGCTTGCTTTTCTAATTAACCACCAATATGCTTGCATATATAAGAGTTTCTGAAAGAATCTATTTCTAGATGTGATTTCTTATTTGAACATTCTAGGAAAGAGGCAGCACCACTTGGGACACAGTATAAGTAAGTGGGAATATATTTACTAATTACACATAATCTACAGAAATTTGGAAAATGTGAAAAAAAAGTCTAAAAGAAGACCCCTCCCTATTGTATGCTGCCTCCCCCACCTCCTAGATTGTAAGCTCTTCGGGCCAGGATCCCCTCCTCGTCCTGTGTCACTGTATCTGTCTGACATTTGCAACCTCTATTTAATGTACAGCGCTGTGTAATATGTTGGCTCTATGTAAATACTGTTTATTAATATTAAATAAATAAAATTTAAATAAATAAAATAAAGTATAAATAAAATAAAAAAAAGAGATTACCTTTATTTACCTCCTATAGGCTGGGTCTACACGGATGTTTTTAAAAAAATGCGTGTATACTTCCTATTGCGTTTATATGCGTTTTAATGCATATTTATTAGCAATTTAAAACTTGCTTTTAAAAAGCTGGAAAACGCCTATGCTGCGTTTTCCTGCGTTTTCAACCCATTAACATTTGAAGTGCTTAAAAACGCGGGAAAACATCCCATTGAAATTAATAGGAGCGTTTATACATGTTTTTCGGGCGTTTTTAAGCTTTAACTTAGTGTTTTCATTTTTTAAAGGTTACAAGCAACGTTTAAGATAAAGCTCATAAACGTTCCTCAAGGAAACGTCCCGGTGTAGATTAGCCCATTGGAATGCATGGGGATTTCAAACATGGGCTTTAAAAGCCTCAGGTTAAATACTGGGGAAAACGTCCGTGTAGACCAAGCCAAAAGGAGTATAGTATAATAATAATAAACAGTATTTATATAGCGCCAACATATTATGCAGCGCTGTACATTAAATAGGGGTTACAAATGACAGACAGATACAGGCAGTGACACAGGAGGAGGGGAGGACCCTGCCCCGAAGAGCTTACAATCTAAAAATTAGCACATAATTATATTAGGAAATCCTACCATTTTCATACGAGTGATACAAGTAAAAATATGATGCATAAGTAATGCAGAAGAATCCAGGTACCTGTGCTATTCTTAAGTGTGCCAAGGGGACAAGGCTTTGGTGATGGTGTCCCTTCAGGGCAATAATGTCCAGGAGGACAAGGGCCGTTGAGTGGGAAGCGGATAGTTTTCTGCGGAATGATGTCTGCTGCCTCTCCTTCACAGTAATATCCAGCTGAACACAGGCCTGCACAGGGATGGAAGTCAAGATTGAAAATGAATCCAAAGGTTCAGATAGTCCATTAACACAATCATTTGATTCATAAAATATCTATACACTAAACAAACATAACTGCAGGTGAATTTCATTATTAGACTTAGGTGAAATTCTGACTTGAGCTATGGACATTCAAGCAGCTATGAATATTAATAGGCAGTAAATAAGCACTAAAATATTATCTTACTATTCTCTGTAGCTGCAGACACTATGAAGCAACAATTTGTTACTCAGCTTGGCTCTCACCAGCTTAGTTCTTCCCTGCCAGAAGGGACTCAGGACCTCAGCTCTCTCTTCCTAGAAGTAACATGGAAGCTCAGCTCTCCCCTGTCATCAGTAAATAAATGATCAGCTCTCTCCTCCCTGCGGAGGTTCAGAAACATTTTGCAGTGTCCCAACTCCAAGCAGTGACAAAGCCCCAATCTGCTCTACAAACCCCACTTATCCCCTCTTTCAGTAATGATGAAGCCCCCATTATCCTCACTCTGAACTCGTTCCTAAGTTTCCCTCTTTTAGCAGGGACCCAATGTGCTTTCATATAATTCAAATCTCTAAACTAATTATGTACACAACTATAAACTTGACCTCTTACCATCAGGCTCCCAGTTAGCCTCTCCTCTACAATATCTGCCAGCTGGGCAACGTTTACATGAAGCCAATGACAAAGCTCCTTCCATTGGATTGAAAGTGCCATCTGGGCATGGGATTGGTGCTGCAGTCATGGCCGGACAATAATTACCTAAAGACAAATACAGCTTTAAAATAATTCACATCCATTTTCTGCAGGAACCTTTATTCTTTATGATTCTCAGACAAATAATCATGGCAATTTATGCAAGTTAGGAAGGGCAAACAATAAGCACCTGATGCATCTACCTAATATCACTGTATATACTTAAATAAACCAATCTGAATATAAGCTTATGTATTTTTACCTGAAAATACAAGAAAATGCTTTGACTTAAGTATAAACCTAGGCTGAAAATATGCCTGTCACTGCTAACATTCAGTACGGTAATCGATGGAAACAATAATAGAATGTTGTGTTATTTTTTTAGTGTTTATTTAAAAGAGGAGAAATTAAAATGACATGGGCTCAGTTTATATACATTTTCCCCAGTTTTTACCAGTTAAGGTATTTTGCACTTAAATGATCTTTTGTGCATTATTGTTAGTCACCAGTAGATGGCACTGTGTGCTAATGTCTGATGACATGAGTTTGTTACACATTTTACATGAGGGCAAAGCACCATCTACTGGTGTGACATGAGTAAAAAACAAGATTCTCTTTCTAATGGCATTTTGTGGAAAATATTGTTTCAGAACTCAAGTATATATAGTAAAAACATGCATTTGTAAATAGAATCAAACACAATGTGGGTACTCCAGCCATAAATACAGTCCTCTTATTACAGTCCTTAAGCAAGGCTTAATATTTGTAATTTAAAAGTATTAGACACACATGTAAATCTCCTGTATTGTCAGGTACGATGGCTATTACCTCGAGGGCAGCTGAAAGGTTCTACTGTTGACACATGTATACAGCTGCTCCCAGCAGGGCAGGGAAGGCATGTACTTGCTCCTGGCATTGGACTGAATGTGCCTGGTTCACATGGAATCTCCAAACTGCTCCCACTGGGGCAATAGAATCCAGCCGGACAACGATAGCCATGAATTTCATCTGAGGGACATGAAATGGAGCTTCCCTCTTTACAGACATATCTAGAGATACAAACATTTTTTCATCAGTAGAATATCCTTTATGTCTAGTAATCAGTCAGGAAATACTAAAGGAGCTTGGTCTAGATTATGATGGAAATGTTAATAAAAGAAATGTATACAATATGAAGTGTAATATCACCCCCTAGTGTTTGTAATGTATTATAACATTTCCACATTCAACTCATTCTTTTGGTAAAATTGAGAATTACAGGAAGCTGGATGGAAAGGGTCTCATAAAGTAGAATGTTTTGCCTTCATGCCACTTTATGGTCATGCCACATAGACAACATAGAAGAAAGAAAGTGTGTTTTATATTCTGTGCCACAAATGTACCATCATACTAAGTTTAAGATGGTTCTGGCCATACTCTGCTATATAGGTATAACCTAATAATAAAACCTTTGCCACTTGCAATAAGGCAAAGGATGTGCATAGTTCAAATGTTCCTTCGCAAGATTTCAGAGTTTCTGTAAAAAGAGTTTAGGGGTTTCATCCAAACTATTCAAAAGTTCCATCACATGAGCTCAATTGCTTGGTCTTAAAAATGCAAGGGTTTGGTCTCAAGAGGTTAAAGTTAAAAACATATTCCTTTAGAGTTTAAAGGCGGCATCCCAGAAGTTGAATGGCTTTGTCCCAAAAGTTGAAAGGTTTTGCCTTAAGCATTATACAGTTCCAAACCCAAGTATTTATAGTTTTTTTTTCCAAGTGTATGAAGGTCCCATCCCATAAATTCCCTGGTGTAACATTGTGCAGTTTCCTTGCAATATGGACAAAATATAACAACAGGCATCACAAGTTTCTTCTGCTATGCTGATGATGTTGCAGAGGTCAGGCTCCCTACTACTATTTTATTTGTTAGGGCAGGATGGCTATGTTTGGATTGTCCCTTGCCATATTCAAATACCTAATAGAAGAGCTGCTGATCACATACTTTTTGCAGAATAACTGATATATAGGCTTCTGGAAAATGACACCCCTCTATTTGATAAATGCACATCCTTTTTAGTAGACAAAATCCCCTACTATTCCAACAATTGCATTTTAATTCAAATAACATGGGGCAGCATGTAGTCACAGCACTGTTACCTGTTATATACTCCAGTCTTGCACTGGTTTAACACTTTTATATAACTGGTGTAACAATCAGACACACAGGTTCCTTGCAGCACTAAGTTTTTAGCATGGTTATAATTCCCTTAAATCAAAACTAGTGCAAGTAAAATGGTCCAGATATGGTACATTATCATAACTCCTGTTTAGCCCAGAATAGGTACAATTTTGCTAATTATAAGAATGAGATTGAGAATTTGCCTGTATCATTGTATAATAATAATGTGGGTAATGATGTTGGAACTACGCCCAATATATCTCATTTCATGGGTTGCAGTGACATCTAGTGGTTGTGTGGTGTACAGTGCTTTCAGAACATAAAATCTCAGATCGTTAAACCCATGTAATATACCAAACATTTCAATTGGAGTTCTGGATTAAAAATAAAAGTTCTTTATGCCAGTTTTTAATTATCAATAGGAAAACTACATTTTGGTATGTGCCTAAATTACAAACAAATAATTGTTTATTCCAGAGGAAGCAATAAAATACCAAAAAATGAATACATTTTGAACCTGCTGGCAATATAGACTGATCAAGACATTAAAATTCCCTGTGTATTCCATCTATTGATAAGATTTATGTGTTACACACATATCTTTATACAAATAGGTTGCAGCAAATGGAGCTTGGTGCCTTACCCTGCAGAGCAAGGAGGTGCCAAGGATGGGTCAGACAGTCCGGCCTGTGCACAGTAGTGACCTGCAGGGCAGGGTTGGCATTCTCCCTGAGTACTTAGTCCTGCTGCCATAGAGAATGAGCCTGGAGGGCAGGGGACAGGAGCTCGCGTTCCATTAGGGCAATAGTATCCAGCTGGGCAGATGTCGTTCTGGGGATAATTTATGTCAAAGGGCACCTAAAGAGCAAGGAAACAAAGGAAACATTTATAGATTGCCTTGTGGGGTCCAGCACAGTTCTCTTTCTTTTATACAATACTATGTGTCAGACTTACCTCTTCTTCACTTAAGCGCAGTTGCCTCTCTCCTGCACATGCAAACAGTTCTGAGCCCAGGTGTGCCTGCTCTTCCAAGTTTGATCAGTTTGGCCTCTAAATCATCTCTGGCTATTTTGCTAGCTCAGACACAGAACTCAGCATTAGTGCAATGTGTCATCACTAGTACTGAGCCCCCTAGCTCTGCTGAGCATTTCCTCGACACCTGCTGGTTAATTCAGTGCTTTCCCTGTCCTGTGTTAACCCCTTGTTGACCACTCTGTTGTGTCCCTGCCTGTTCCCTTGTGCTGTTCCAGTGTTCTTCAGTGTCTGTCACCTATGCCTCCTGATGCTTCCTGTGTCCCCAGTGTTCCCGTGTCTTCAGTGACCCTCGTGACATCAGTATCTATTCACTGCATTTCTGGGTCCTGACCCCTGGCTTTGTTTCTGACCTCTCTTGTCTACCGCCTGCCTTGACCCTGGACTTCTTTGACTATTTTCCCACCTGCTAATTTGGTACCACGTAGTGTCCTACATACCCTGGTGTACCTATGGACCAAAACCTGGCAGCAGCCATCAGTGCAACATCCTCACCACTAGAGGCTCTGGAGAAGACCTGGCTGACACATAGATCCTGCACCTTGGCCATTCCCAGGGCTCACACCACTACTGTACAAGCTGTAGCATCCCCTAGAGGTTCCATCTCTCCCAGCGTGACACCATGTGGTGGATTACCCACTTTAACTGTAAATTTTTTTACACCTTATTGATGTAGAGCCAATTTCAACAGAGCCAACTTCAGCCTTTCATGCAAGAGCTGGGGTTTCACCAAAACGTATGAAGATGATGATGATGAGCTCTGTAATGCATGTATTTCCATAGAGCTGTATGAGATAAGCACTACAAACAAGTGGCAATACATCTAATGTGGTATAGTTTTGAGTGGGCACCTGTGCTATGAACCAATTAGAAGTTCTATTGGTTAAGTGTCCAATCCAATCAGGATATATACAATATTTTCGGTGTATTTTTGGTTCTTTTTTTTCCTATACCAAAATATTAAACTCTAAAAACCCTGTCAAACACTTGTATTGCTGCTTCACCCATACTGCTAATTTTTTGAAACTATAGAAGACAAAGAAAAAGCTGGGGTTATGTGGCAAACAAATTTGTATTGGAAATCAGAAACACAATCACGTTACAGGTTAAGCGTCTGTAAAAGGAATTAGGGATGAGCTAGAGAGATTTTGAAATTCGATCTGGCGGCGAATCAGGCCGTTCTCGCTTACCAAACATGTTATCGAGAACGGCCTTGTTTCGCCGCAAGTTCATGTTCGCAGGCAAGCTGAATTCATATGACCTCTCAATAGAGATTCTCTATTGAGAGGTCATATGAGTTCAGTAGTACGCCTGCGGTCACAGCTGATTGGAGGCACGTGTCTCCGATCAACTGTGACCACAGGTTCCCACGCTCCCTGGGCTGTACTTATCAATGATAAGTACAGTCCAGAAAGCATGGGAACCTGCTGAACTAATAGGACCTCCCAACGGAGAATCTCCATTGAGAGGTACAATGAGTTCAGCAGGATCCCACGGTCCAGGTTCCCTCGCTCCCTGGGCTGTACTTATCGGCTAATCAGCTGTGACCGCAGGCGTACTACTGAACTCATACAAGTTCAGCAGGTTCCCATGCTCCCTGGGCTGTACTTATTGATAAGTACAGCCCAGGGAGTGTGGGAACCTGGACCGCGGATTAGCAAAATTAGTTTGCCGAAATTTTGCGGACCCATCGGAAGTTTGGCGGAAAGGAGGAAAATTTAGCGAGACTGTCAGAGGCATTCTCGCTCATTCCTAACAGCAATATATATCATATACATCATTTGGTGTGTCAGTCCCTATTATATATTTCAGAGGAAGCCAAGAGGCCAAACAGGTCGGGACTAGAGACGTTATGTTTTTCAATCCACTCCAAGCAATTTAGAAAGTTTGCTGTACAGTTTATAGTCGAACCCCCTATGAATAGGGACTGACCCACCATATAATGTAAAGATATATATGTTACAGATGCTTAACCTGTAACGCTTTTGTGTTTTTGATTTCCAATACAAATTTATTTGCCACAAAACCCCAGCTTTTTCTTCATCTTTTATTGTTTCATTGTTATAATGTGGGGTTGACATTATTAGGCCTAGGTGAGGACAGTCAAGATATAAAAAAGGCGAGAATCTCCATTGCGACGTCATATGAGTTCAGCAGGTTCCCACTGTTCAGGTTCCCACGCTCCCTGGGCTGTACTTATCATTGTCATTGATAAGTACAGCCCAAGGAGCGTGGGAACCTGGACCGCAGGAACCTGCGGTCACAGCTGATTGGAGGCACGTGTCTCCAATCAGCTGTGACCGCAGGCGTACTACTGAACTCATACCAGTTCAGCTGGTTCCCACGTTGCTTGGGCTGTACTTATTGATAAGTACAGCCCAGGGAGCGTGGGAACCTGGACTGTGGATTCGCGAAATTGGTTCACCGAAATTTCGCTGACCTATCGGAAGTTCGAGGAAAATTTCACGAGATAGGCATTCTTGCTCATACCTAACAGCAATATATATCATATACATCATATGGTGTGTCAGTCCCTATTGTGTAATAAAAAGGAATCAATCTTTTCAATGAGTTTCTCAACTTTCTATTCTACATCAGTGTCTTTATGTCCTCAAGTTCCCCACACAGGTCATATTTTTGGGATTTCTCACTAGTTAGGTCTGGGACATACTGTAAATTTGCTTGATTAAAACATGATAAAACATCACTTAATTTGGGTATAACGCGAGTTAACAGACTTTTCTACACAATAGGAACTATAAGGAAAGAATGATAATGAAGTGGTGCTGCTCAGTAATTTGCTAACACAGTTTCAATGTAAAACATTTGAGAAGAAACAAATCATACAGAAAACCTAAAACAAATAGTGTGGGAGCCCCGATTATAAATGAGACAGAACAAGAATACACAGCAATTTACAGTATTCTGGAGGAAACATCTTGTTACCCTTGGTGTAATCGGTGTAGGATTTACAGCCCCTTGGGAGCAGTAATACCCAGCGTGGCAATATCCGGTGGGCCTATGGAGTCCTTCAGAGGAACAGAACATTCCTAAGACACAGAAAAATCGTTATTATCATTAAGCACATTGTCTTAAAATTGTCAAGATGAATACCCAGATGAAAGACACACAGCAAAATATTTCAATATTTAATTTGAAGAGAGCACATAAATTCCCCTAGATAACCTCAATCTGGATCTCTGGATTGTAAATCAGCAGTGCAGTGATATTTTTTTTTATTATATATGTAATATGTTTTGGTATTGTGTTTTTGATATTACTGCATATGGTTCTCTGTCCTTTTACATTTGTTTACAACAATTGCACCAGAAACACTCGAAAAATAACTTAGACATCTCTTTATGACCAAAAAGATAATACCATACACTAAATTTACCATTTTCAGACCCTCTAGAATCATATATAAAATTCAGACATGGTTCACCTTTTAACTGCTCTAATGTCAATTGTAGTCCAAAACCTTCTGTGATTTTCTATCTGAAATTAGAGGTACTGGCTTAGCAAATAAAGTGGATGTTTACAGTGATACAACATTGCCATGGAGACATTGAATCCATAGGAAGCTGACCGGAACTGTTCTCATTAGATTAGTCTTTTTTTATCCTGTGTACCAAGCCTTTTCATTTTTGTGTAATTTTATTTTTGTTTCTGGTAAATGGCATCTGGGAAAACATGCAGCTTTAAAAAACATGGACATATTTTGTGTAAATAAATACGTTGTTTGTGTATATAATTCTTCATGAAAAACACAAGTATTTACTAAAAGTCATGTTTTTAAAATATACAATAAACATAAAAACAAAAGCAGTTTTCATGTTGCAGTATTCTCACCAGCCGGGCAGGGCTCACAGTCTGATTTACTGGATGCTCCCGTCTTTGGTCCATACGTCCCAGGTGGACACGGGTACACGGTAATAAAGCTGGCTCCTGGTGGGCAGTAGTATCCAGCAGGGCACAGAGATGGCATTGCTATCCCCAAACCTGATAAATGATAAGGCAAAAATGACAACAATAGGTATGAGAGAAGAAGAATGGCGTAAAGGGTAACTAGAATGAAAAAAAAAATAACAGTTTGGGCCCGACTTTTCTGTGATATTCTTACAGCTCTGTGTCGTCATATAAAACTTATAATTGGGCTACAGCACTATGTCTGGACACTTTACACATTAATTTGTAATCCCATTTTTCCCCAGATTGCTTGGACAGAACTTTAGGGAGGACAATACTGAGAGATTATGTAAACTGACATTGCTGATCTGGTTCTAAAATATACAGCTGGCCTGATTGATGTTTAATAAGTTTAGGTGTTCAGTTAATTGTCACACAGCTACATGATTATTCCAGGGATGTGACTGAAACTACTGAACTTTACATTGAGGCAACATGCAAAGAGTTTGGACATGGCAGCATTCATAATCCCTCAGTGTAAAGGTGGTCCCCCAGTTACATATACGAGATAGGGACTGTAGGTTTGTTCTTAAGTTGAATTTGTATTTAAGTCGGAACAGGTACATTATTTTAATAAAAGCAACTAGGACAGATGATTGTCTCAACATATATTTTTAGGCAGTGTGGTGTCAGTTACTGTATAAAATGCTCACTGTGAGTTAATCACAAACAAAGCAAAAAAAAAAAAAACTTTATGGAGCCTAGACATTTATTAACTTCTGGAGCAAGCTGTGCTTCCATATGCAAAAAGAAACAACCGCAGAGGTTGCTGAAGTTATGCAAACCACCCCCTCCAAGCCTCTGTCCTGCACACCAGCGAGCAGAGAAGCCCCTTCGTATCTAGAAGTCATCCGTATGTTGGATTTCCTTAACTCGGGGACTACCTGGAGATCAATCTTAATGCAGCCCATCAGCGGTGACCACACCTCTTTTTTGCTTTATTGTTTTTAAGTGGTCTGTTATGGCTGTAGTTTCACCTCAAATGAGCATGGAATGCAATAGAAACACTGATCATACCTATATTTATTCCGATAATCCCAGATATATATTTAGGGTGTCGATCTGTTAACAAAAATTCAGAGATGGGAGGTATTTTTCATTTCTGTCTGTGTTCTACAGACTTTTGAGTACTTTTGTTTTAGTATATGTTAATAGGTTTTTGTTTGCTCCTGCCAAACAACAAAAATGCAAAACAGATTGATTCATCTTTAAAAGGGAGCCAATTATAGGTCAGATGGTGGCCAGCTGCATTTTGGATGCACCGATCAATAAATCAAAATATCTAATAAATCTAGTATTTAATTGATCCTAGAAGAGCCACAAACCGATCTCAAAAGTAAGCAGAATGCACCTGGAAAACAAAGCTCCAATTAAAGTTAAAGATGCAAATACAATTTCAAAAGCTAAAGAAACAAGATTGAAAGAATGATGTACAGTTTATATGCTAAAATAATAGAACTACTAGGACGATACTGCCACTTACTGTCATTTGAGGGCCCACAGTAGAACCCTGTAGGGCACGTGTTGCAAGTCTCCCTCCCCTCTAGAGATTGGTATGTTCCACTCTCACAGGGCACAGGGGCTGGAGATCCGGCAGGACAGAAGAATCCATTTGGACAACGATGAGCAGAAGGCCGGGCAGATATTTGTCCAGGAGGACAGTAAAATCCCGGGAAGCATTCTCCTTGCCACATCGCCCTGCCAGTTCCTTCACAAGAAATATATCATAGTGAGAAAAGCAGGCTAGTGATACATTTGTGTACAGATGAATAGAAGATCTGTGTATAGTATACTGTCTGTATAAAATAGTATATTGTTTGTATTTGTTGTGTTTTTCTTCTTTTCATTTTACCTTTTATGGCTTTTATAACCCTTATTTGTTTTGTTCTTAATCTAGCTATATTCCTTTATTGTGCACAAAACCAAGTGGCTGATGAAGTCTTCCTTAAATAATTGCAGCTGCAAGTCATGCATACAGGAAAATAATACAAATAAGGCCCCACCAATAAGACAACGGATATAAAACTGATGTACTGAAAAATATATTCAGTACCTAAACTACATATAAAGTCATTGTTTTTTGTAGGTGTACGGAATGCCTAAATTTATATTTCCTATTTTAGTGTATGGTTACTGTTGGGGAGATTTCCTTTCACTTCTTGTCTTGGAGACACAATAGGAAGTGAGAAAACATAAATGAAAAAATAGGGGAAATTCTCTATTTATTAGTTAAATAGTATGTACTTGGAACAGGTTGTGGCTAAAGAAAAATTGCAGTTGTGGTGACAATTGGAATTCCAATTATTTTCTGTCCATGTAAAACTGAAACATGGCTTAAGACGCTTAAAATATAAAATAGGAAGATTAAAAGGCAAAAATGACACTGATACATAGGGCCTTATTTATTAAAGCTCTTCAAGGCTGGAGAAGATACACTTTCATTAGTGAAGCTGGAATGGATCTGGTCCAGGAATCAAAACATTTGCTAGCTTTCCAGGTAAGCTGGATCACCCAGCTTTACTGATGAAAGTGTATCCTTCTCCAGCCTTGGAAAGGTTTAATAAATAAGGCTCACTGTTCTAAAACAAAAGGGATGGGACTTACCATTGCAGAAGTGTCCGGAAGGACATGGCTGACAATCTGTAGATGCCTTGCCGCCGCTGAGCGGGGCAAAGGTTCCACTGTCACAAGGAACGGGGGATTTTGTTCCTTCTGGGCAGAAAAATCCAGGAGGGCAAATTGATTGGTCAGGACGATACGACTGAACATCACAGAAGTATCCGGCCAGGCAATCTCCTGTAAACACACAAGTAGGATTGTCAATCATACAAAGAGCAAGGAAAAAAATCATCGACAATTCAATTTTCACTTATCTGACTACAGAATATTGAAGTCAGTAAATCAGTTTCACAAGTAAGATTACAAGAGTACTAAAATCAGTGAATCAGCTTCACAGTCAGGCTTCTAAATGTACTAACCTATCAATCAGCACCACAGTCAGGCTATTAAACATAAGTATTCAGCAGTGGTAGCTCATAAATATATTACCCATCTGCTACCAATGTGTTACCACTGACTGTAATGATGGATCCAATAATCAGGTTGCTTTTACCTGAAATATCTCCAGAGACACAAAACTTCCCAGCTGGACACATGGCTCCCGTCACGCCATCATTGGGGTTGGAGATCTCTGCTCTAACCATGCACCAATACCCCGGCAGGCAAGATCCAGATGGTTCCAAAAGACCTTCCTCACCACAATAAAACCCAACAGGGCAGGGCTTACATTCAGCTGCAATAGAGACATAATATAACAGATTTCTACAAAATAGAAGTAAAAAAAACAAACGCAACTTTCAGATTTTGGTGTTTGTTTTGTTGAGCTGAATTTGTAATTTTACATTTTTTCTTATTAAAGAATGTAAAAAAATGCAAATCTATTTATGTTTTATGTAAAATGAGGACCTACCTAAACTATAGAATCAACTAGTATACAAGCAAACAGACCCTTGCACTATATAGATGACAGGTCTAAAGCTACGTACACACTTCCAATTATTATCGTCGGAAAACGAACGACGAACGTTCCTGCACGATATATATGAACGATCGTATAGCACCGATCCTGCACATAGAGGTAACGACACGATCGTTCGTAGATATTGTACACACAATAGATACGATCGTTTAAGCGATAGAGGAACTATGTGCACGACAGGAAAGTGAACGGACGTTCGTTCATCACGCATGCTCTGAACATGGATGATCAACGAACGACCGTACACACGAACGATGTTCAACGATCGTCGTCCAATCCGATCCGCCGGTCCGGTCGTTCGTTTCCAACGAGTTTCCTCGTTCGTCGGCGTCATTGGTTACTTTTTTACGAACGATTTTTTGCCCAATCGATCGTTCGTCGTTCGATTGGAACGATAAAAATTGGAAGTGTGTACGCACCTTAAAGGAGATACAGTCAGATTGTAAATGTGTGTTGTGAGCTCTACTATGGGAAGTAGATAAGATAAATGTTTATATGTTTGGGTTTGTACTTAAAGGGTATGTATATTCCAAATCCTGTTTTTTTGATAACTTAGGAATGGTTAATTCAATGTCCTGTCCTGAAGTCACATTGGGCAAAATCTAGCAAGAATACTCACTAAAAATATACGTGTTGTTTTAGTGACAACTGGTAAAATTTAAGTTATCCATCAT
Organism: Pyxicephalus adspersus; assembly: GCF_032062135.1. Taxonomy (NCBI): domain Eukaryota; kingdom Metazoa; phylum Chordata; class Amphibia; order Anura; family Pyxicephalidae; genus Pyxicephalus; species Pyxicephalus adspersus. The sequence goes on from NC_092868.1 coordinate 54,492,842, forward strand.
TGTCTTCTTTCCAGTGTTTGTTGGCTTTACATATGCTTTAAAAAACTTGAAAACTTCCAAATACAACAGTGCAGGAGTTGGATTTGTTGCTGAATGGATGTTTATGGTATTATACAATGGATGATTTACTCATGATTTAATCATATTTGAGTAGGACATTGTCTAAACTGATTGATTAGTGAAAAGACTATACAGTTGTAGACCACTCTTCCTTTGAACTTTTATATTTAATAACTGAAATTGGACACGTGTATTGATTTTGCAGTTGCAAACCTATTAATATGTTCTGTCTTAAAGTGGAAAACTTTACTATTATTATTGGGTAACATGGGAGATTTAGGTAAGTGGGGTTTGCAGAAATGGACAGGTGATGTCCCTTCTGCAATAACTGTTCTTACCTGCCCGATTCCCACCAGCTCAGTGTTGGTTGAGTTGGTTGGAAAGATTCTCCTCAATTTGTACTAGTGACCAATGCCTTTGCAAAAAGTGAGGGAAAGTGTTCAATTTTAGAGTTGCCCTTAAAACAAAAGGTGAGGGTAAATCATTCAATGGTGGATAATTGTATTTTTTGGCTATACATAGTTTGGACATATGTCTCAAAATACAATTACAACTATTTGTTACTGTAATAGTGTATGGAGGTTTAAAGAACACAACTGGGAAAGACTAACCTTCTGCTCTCAGCTGTTTGTCTGGGCTGTAAGTACCACGGGGGCATTTCTGTATCCCTTCAGAGTCACTACCTGTGGGGCAAAAGTGACCAGCAGGACACGGCTGGGGGGTGACACTTCCACCCAGCTCTGTGGTGTTACAATAAAAACCAGTAGGGCAGATCTTACAGCTGGATTCTCCCTCCAAGTCCTGATAGAATCCTGTGCTCAATAAAACAAGAAACATAAAGTGAAGATTTAACCCATTATCACTAAATACTTGCTTTATTAAACCGGCAAAGGACAGTGTTTTCTGGTAGCTACAGATACAAATACACAGGACCCAGCTGTCATTTCAAGGCTGAATACTTCCCAATGGGCACATTCAAGTTCCGTCAAATGCTTGTCAGATTCTTGTATTATTTACATAGTAATTAGAACAACTTTTTTTTAGCATTCCCAAGGTATTTGAAATCCTTTTTCTGGCTCTCGAAACGCTCAGTAAAGATGCAAATGCGTACCTAGCACATCTCATCTTGTGGGAGAAGAACGTAATAGAAAGTAATAGAAAGTTATTTATGGTAAACACTTGTAAAAGTTATGGCTCCCAGGGAATGCTGGGAGGAAAACTACATTGGCTAATTAAATGCCTGTCAATGCTTAGCAAATATTGTTTTTTTCCAGTATAGACAACAGGTGACTGTTAAAAGCATTCATGACCATGTAGTACATAACATAATGCAGCCAGGAAAGACACTACTGAAATAATTGGCCTTACTCATTACCTTCTTACATGATATGATTTCCATGCTACAAGCTGAAACTAAAAACCTCATCTGTGGGTATCTATTTGTCTATTTATATTTGCTGTGGTTATAGGCTCACTGTTTCTTTTCAAGCAAGGAGGAGATTTACGGTACATACCCTTCCTACAGGGCAGGGGAACAGTGGCCCCTGAAAGACAATAGTGGCCTTTTGGGCATAGAGCTCCAGTACTGCCATCAGAAGGCGACTCCACAGATGCTCCCATCACACAATAGAACCCTGCAGAGCAATTCCCTGTAAAAAAGTGGGTAAACCATGGATTTTTATACCAAGCATACAGGTGACCAGTTTAAAGGACAATGAGAGACAATAATACCTGAGATGGATGACAAAGCTTCTCCCTTGCAGAATTTCCCTGGAGGGCAGGCCAGGCATGAATCAGGAGAGGACATCCCTGTGAGTGGCTGGAAACTGCCTGCAGGGCAAGGTGCAGGATGCTGACTACCAGCAGGGCAGAAATGCCCAGCTGGGCACAGGGCTCCACTTTCACCATCTATAGGGTTTGGCACACGTGCATTTAGGGTGCAGTAATGTCCTGGGATACACTTTCCTGAAGGAGTAGAAAGACCTGCAAAGGCAAACCACAACAAGACTAAAAGATTTGCATGGGAGAGTGAAAAAGCGAATCTATGATTGTATATACAGCATGCAAAAGTATTGTCAAAAATAACAATTTTTATCTACAAGGCTGGGTTGTGTTAACAAGGAACAAGGCTTCTGTTGCTCAACTAAAGTATACATCAATTGAGTTAAGGATATTTTGAACCTTCACTCAGCAAGCATTAACTTTAGAGATCAGTGAACTACTAATCTCATCACCCAAACCTGCACTTTATATTCATTTTAGTAAAATGTTTATTGTAAACAACCATGTGCAAACAACAATCCTGTTTATTTTTAGGTCCCTTGTAAATAAGAGATAGTTAAATTGAGACTGTGCCACTTTCTTTTTTTTTAAATAATATTTTTTATTAGTTTTTCGAGGGGAGATAATACAATATGCAGAACAGAACATAACAAATGCGGCATAGCAAACTAACCCAACTTTTATTTCTTTACATAGTTTTTTAAATGCATATATAGTTTACTAAACATAGAAAACGTTTGAATTAAAAAGAAAGGAGGATTCTTACTGAATTTAATGTATTCTTTTGACAATCTATTGTACTATTTGTGAAATGGTAAGATTCATGTACTAAATGAAGTCCAACATCTAGTTGAAAGCATTGTGTATTACAGTTGCTACAAAAATACATCTTTGGATTTGTTTTTTTTAATAAAGTACCATAAATGAAAAGATTTGTGAAAGGTAAAGAATAAACCTGCTACTATATAAAAGTATTGTACTATGAAAATCTGTTCCTGTACAATAAAAAAACTTTGTGTTATTAGTTACACCCATAAAAATCTACTAATACAGCTGGACTTCGTTTATTGTAGGTAGAACCTTTGCAGTTATTTGTGTTAATTACAATACTTAACTGTCATTCTGGTACATTTTTTGCTAATTGATTAATCACCATTAATTGTGGACATCACAATCTTCTGATATAGAATAGTTAATTGTGAAATAATCATCCCTGTTGACAAAACAAAAAAACACTACACAGTACAGAAAAATGTTGGCTGACTTTTTCCAAAGTAACAGGGCCCTGAAACTTTGATGTACAGAATTACCCATCTGTACAAGCACCATTAGGCATGGTAAGTCTTGCAGATTGAATCACTTAATATCATCAAGTCAATAAATGTATTTCACTTTATTACCATATAACAGATGACACTGATACTATTGCAAAACAGGCTGATTACACAATGACCGTACCTGGCCGGGCACAATACCAGCCTCCTGGGCATGGTGAACAACCTTCAACACTTATAAGTCCAGAATTATCGCTGAATGTGCCAGCTGGGCAGGGATTTTGATGCCCATACTTTGTTCCTTGTTTACAGTAATACCCAAGCGGGCATTCTTTGGGCATGGACATATTTGCTGAAAGATTGTCAGGAGCTTCACTTGCCAGCAAGCCACAGAATCTGTACAAAATAAATAAAATAATACAAAGCAGGATAAGTTAGTCAAAATGAACAAGACATAATTTCAATTTCTAATTTAAAAAGATTATATTAATCTCAATAATCTAATTACCATGTGTATGTTAGTACTATCACATCTTTTACCCTACTAGAACTGTTTGATTTTTGATTATTCATCATAATTTTTCCTGTAAAATGGTGCCCCAGATTTAATTCTAGCACTGCAAGGCAGGAGTGCTGGTGAACTAGCTGACACACGGCTTTGGTTCACTATATGCAAATTGGAAATTAAAAATCACACTATCCAGGATACAACAATGTAAAGGAGATTTGGGCAGTAATCAACTTTAACATTAAAAAGGACCAGGCTACTTACTTTCCTGGAGGACATATCTGGCACTGATTCTGACCCCTTTTATCCTGGTAATGTCCTGCAGAGCAGATTTTAGGTTCCGGACTGCCAGTGGGGCAATAATGGCCAATAGGACACAGATACTCTACAAGAAGAAAAGAAAACTTTTGTTTAATCCCCAACATACCACTTAGCTGCCAATAGTGAACAATGGACCTGATTTAATAAGGTTCTCCAAGGCTGAAGAGGATACACTTTCATCAGTGAAGCTGGGTGATCCAGGTTTGCTGGATCACCCAAGTTTACTGATGAAGGTGTATCTTCTACAGCCTTGGAGAGCTTTAATAAATCATGGCCAATGCTTTTGTGCAACATCTGAGAAGATGTACGTTGTCACAGCTTACATGAGACTGATGGCTTTCTACCTACCCCATGTAATGGGGATGGGTCAATCACTAGTTTTGTCACCAAGAGAAAACACAGCAAGCCAGATGCTCTTTCATAACTTCAAGTATGAAGATAAACACATGGGGACAGAAGGAAAATCCTCTTTCCCCTTTGAATGTTAACATCTCAGAGACAACAACTCAGATGTTACACTGTGATTTATTTTCCTAGACCTGGCAAATGATTTGAGTAGTGTGAGAGTAAAGGAAAAGTGGGTGTAAATTGTTAAGAGAGGAATTATAGCAAGCTTTCTCTTCTACCATGCAAAGAGAAAAACCCAGATTTCCTTTAATCTCACAAGAATGTACTGTGTGACTTTTCAGGAATACAGACATTATGACCTAAAGTAAAGAACATTAATGGTAAAACCAAAAGCCCAACAACTGATTACAATTAGTATTATAAGATTACCAATTATTATCAGAACACAAATGATCTAATAATAGGGATTGAGGTTTCTCTCCCCTAGGAACAGTTAAAGAGGTTTTTCTTTATCCCCTGATATAAAGCCCTTAGATTATCATTATATAACTGTTATATAACTGTTTTTCTTTGCATGGCTGATTTTAGATAAGGGATCAGACTCTTTGCACTACTCTGCTTTCCAATGAAAGTTAATGAGTTGAGGGGCTGTAAATCAGTTGAGTAAGAAAAAAGCATTTAATCCACTCTACACTATCCTGCTTTTCAATGGAAACTAATAGGTTGAGGAGCTGTAGCTCACTTAGGTATTCAATGACTTCCTGAGGAATCTCTTAAATGTAGTAAATTCTTACCTGGACTCTGTGGATAAACAGTTCCCAAAGGACAGTACCAACCCTCACTGCATTCAGCATCCGGGGCTCTGTTTCCCCATTGGGAGCAATAGAATCCAGCTGTACATGGGAGACATTCATGAGGAGACTGGGCGCCCGGTAAAGGAAGATATGTTCCTGTGGATTGGATTTATCAGTGTTACCGGTTATTTTATGATCTATACTGAATGTGCTTTGTTTTGTTTTGTTTTTTTTTCAATATTGCTGTGATATGTCACTTCTTCACCTGGTGGACACGGAGAAGGAGATGAGGATCCGGCAGCACAGTAGTGACCTGGAGGGCACACACCACCCCAATCTTTGTTTTGTGGGTTAGGGACAGAGGAACCTCCTGAACAGTAAAATCCAGCATCACATGGGCCTGATTCAGCAGACAACTCAGGGGTTGCACAGTATTTTCCTAAAGCACATATGGAGAAACAGAATAAGGGTATGAGGAGTGTATACAGTACAGTCTTACAATCTCCATATACTGACAAAACAGAGACGTAAAAAATGAGGGATATATATAGAACACAAACGAGACTATATATCTCTGGGGTGCAATAGGAAGTAGTGGTAAAGGTACATATTTGGAAAACAGAAAAGAAATGGAGGATGGATATGATGACAGCTGGGCCATACCTGGAGTGCAGGGAATGGGGTAGGATGAGCCCTCTGGGCAAAACGTTCCAACCGGGCACATGTCACCTTCTGCAAAGATTGTAGGTGAAGTTGTATGCCCTAAAACAACAATATGTAATATATATTAGGCATTTAAAGAAACTAATTCTGCTTTTTATGCATCTGTCTATAACCTTATGTTTTCAAAAGGAGCTTTCACAATGTATGTACTTACATCATTGCTACCAACTTTTCGAACCAAAATCAAAGAGCCCAGGATACGTTAATTGGTTATAAAATTAAAGAAATCGTTTTTAGTTAAAAAATTAGACAGCAAATGTACCGTTACCTGGAGACTCAGAGATGTGGGTGGGTTTATCAGAAACAGATCCTGCAGGGCAAAACCAGCCAGGGGCACAATATCCTTCTGGTTTCTCTAGTCCAGGTCTGGAACAAAACCTTCCAGGTGTGCAGGGCTGGCAGGTACCAACATTAGTAGCTCCCCGAATGCCACTGAATGTACCTGGAGGACATGGGTACTGGGCGTAATATTCTGTCGTCTTAGGGCAGTAATATCCTACAGAAAAATAACTGGATATGAACTCCTGCCTCCAAGTATCCCAAAACTTTTCTGTGTCTTACTCTATTCACCCAATTAGTTGCTTTGAAACTGCTAAGTGCATTTTAAGAAGTCAGTGATCTCCACAATATGTACTTTCATAGATATGTTCAGGCACACCGCCCAGCCCACAATAAACAGTCATTGCATGCAATGATTAAAGATTTTGTACCTTCAGGACATATGGTCATATTAGAGGACTGTGCAGCACAGTAATATCCCTCTGAACAGTCAGAACACCGGTACTGAGCTACAGATTGTGAAAATGTTCCTGGAGGACAAGGCTGAGGAATGTGGCTCCCCTTGGGACAGAAATGACCTGCTGGACAGGGGCCTCCACTGGTGGATCCCTAAAAAGGAGATGATTACTATAATATTTTATAGAAAATACAGCAGCCAGGTAATACATTTCCATCCAGTTAGGGACGATACCTCATGGGGACGAGATAACACAGAACCCAGCACACAGAAGTATCCTTCATCACAGAGGCCGCTTGGAATTGCCAGTCCAGGTCTGTCACAGAATTGTCCTACAAACAAAAGTAACAATATCCTTGTTATCAACTCGACTAAAAGAGATTTAAGCAAGCATTGCCAATAACCATTAGATAGAATGAGGCACCAGGATAAGTAACAGCTTTGGCTACCACATCTCTTTGTTGCACAAGGCAGGCAGATACACATCTTTGATGCTATTCCCCTAAATTATTTCAGAAGCACAAAGGTTACAGATGGACCCTATACACATCCATTGCGTCCTAAGTTCCTGCCTTGTGGGTGATCTGGCTCTGCCAATAACAACATTTCAAACAAAAATTATTACTTTACCTGGCTCACACAGAACACAAGCTTCAGGTCCAACATTCCCTTTTGTGTTACTATAGGAGCCGGCAGGACAAGGCAGAGGAGAAGCAGAGGCACTAGGGCAATAATGTCCCAAAGGACACACATCTCCCAAAATCCCTTGGTCTGGAGTTGGCGATTTTGCAGATCTGGTACAGTAATAACCTTCTGAGCAGGTTCCTGTCACATGTGTCTGTCCAGGTGTGTCACAGTAATGCCCTGGAACAAAACAATAACCTAAATACTTAAAAGTGATTCACTAAAAAAAAATCTGACATTCACTTATCTCTCCTGCTGCCCATGTCCTCTGTAAAGAAGAGAAACTGCTAGTTAAAAAATCAGCAGAATACGGCAGCGCTAATCCCTCACTGTGGTTCCTCCATTTGGTTAATAGTGACAATTGAATCTAATCACTGAGGAAGAAAGTGACGGGGAAACTGACATTTCCAAAGTGCTGAATTGGATTTTTCAGCCAGCGGTTTCTCTATTCTTTTACAAAAGAGTTTATTGACATGGATGATGCCCCTCAGTGAAATGAACATTTATTTTGAACATTATTTTATTGTAAAAGTCTCTATTCTACAATTGGCTCCTGAGCAATGGCCTGATTGTCAATTACATCAAAGAAAACTGAACTCTGCTGTACATTACCACTTGTATTTGGTCTCTCCAAGGATTACCTGGATCACATGGCAAGCAGTCCTCTAACAGATGACTCCCTTTGCGTGGATTATATGTACCTCTAGGACATGGAAACTGTTCAGAAAAAAGTGTCCCTGCAGGACAGAAGAATCCAGGAGGGCATTCTTTACCTTCCAGTGATGAGGTGTTCCGGGGACAGAAGAATCTGCAGCCAGTAAAGGGGCAAATCAGTCGTGACATAAATGCACAAAGCTGGTAAAAGAAAATGCAGAATGATCTGTTAAATCTCAGTAGTAGGAAGGAAATAGAGCTAATTCTTACCCTTCCAAGCAAGAAGTGCACATAACTTGTCTCTCTATTGGGCTGTATGTTCCTGCGGGACATGGCTGAGGAAAAACTGAGCCAGCAGGACAGAAATGACCTGAAACATTCACAAGGTTACTGGTAACTATTGATTTTATTATTTGTACTGACGTTGTAATTGCCAGTTCTTTACCTGGAGGACATGGGCCCCCTGTATAGCCCACAATGAGCGGCTGGGAAGAAGTGGAAGATGAAACACAATAGAAACCCTCATAGCACTGTCCAGTGGGTATCACCAGGCCAGGGGAATCACAAAAATGTCCAGGTGGGCATGGAGAACATTCAGACTATTAAAAAGAACAAAATGGTTACAAAAAATTCCTATTATGTGCTTTATTTTCTACAGATGTTGTGCACTGTATGATGATTCTGTGTGTGAAAAACACACATAGGTTTTGACAGTAAGAGCTGTCATACATAATCACTACCAATTACCTCTGAATGCAGCTTTGTCATTGAGCTGAAGGTGCCAGCTGGGCAAGGACTGGGAACAATGCTGCCTGATGTACAGTAGTGACCAGAAGGGCATGGACCAGCAAATCCTAAACACACAAAACATGAATACCAGTCTGTTAATCCATGTATGCAGCAGATAAGAAAATGCCAAAATAAATACAAAACTGGTGTGGCTTTCAGTTTTCTTGGATGCACGGTGAAAGGATTTGCCAGAAGCACAAGGGAAGTGTTATCCCTACTACCGTGTTTCCCCGAAAATAAGACCTACCCCGAAAATAAGACCTAGCACTTTTCCCCCAACCTGCCCTAATATAAGACCTACCCCGAAAATAAGACCTAGTAGAAAAAGAAAAAAAAAAAAAACACTCACCGAGCGGGAGACAGCGGGCGTACACACTCCGGAGCCGCACAAGCCGATGCTTGCCTTGTAGTTCCGGCTCCTGTCACAGGCGGAGTGATATTACATGCACGCCAGGAACTCGGCTCGCGTCTTCTGATAAGGTAAGTTTTTTATTTTAACCAGCACAATTACGGTATAAAAATAAAAATGTGAGCAATCATTGCCCCAGCCACATTTTGTGCTGATTTTAGGTTTGTAAGGACAAGCTGGCTGATTTAATACAGTAACAGTGCAAGAAGAGAAATGCTGAATTCAGTAACCAATACCGGTAGCAATGAATCAATGAAGAGTTTAATTTACAATTGGGTCACCATATAAAACTCTCAAATGTACATTGTTCTACATGAATATGGTAAGTGTTTTTTTTCATTAAAAAAAGTATATAAGACCTACCCTGAAAATAAGACCTAGTGTGTTTTTGGAAGCCCAAAAAAATATAAGACAGTGTCTTATTTTCGGGGAAACACGGTATGTACGACTTTGCTTTTATTATTTTAAAATATTTTTTAAAATATTTAAGGAATTTTTAAAATACATAATAATGTACTTAATTTACATGTATTTTTTTAAGTCCTAAAAAGTTGTGCCAGCCCCCCAACACACAGCATTAAAGTTGATTTTCAGGAAACATTATTTTCCTTTTAGCTTCAGAGAATATACCAGCGTTGGTGTTCTGTCTCCAAACTAATCTATGCTTGGATGGTGTTGTGTCTTCTAACCCACATATGCTGGCCACTCACACAATGCTGCCTTCATTGACATTTTGTGACTAGCCTTATCCGGGTATAATGTGCATTATTCATGCAGTACTAATGTTGGCAGACTGCAGAAATATAATGTCAGGTATTTTCCAAAGCAATTTAAAACCATTTTTCTAAGCTGAATGAAGAAATTCAACATTGAAATACTACATGGCAAAAGGAAACCACAACTATTCTCTACAAAGGTAATACTGTGATTGTGCAGTCAGGCAACAGGGCAGAAATTTTTTTTATATATTTGTTGTTTAGGATGACTTTACCTGACAGTTCCACTTCTGGATTTGGAATTTGGGATCCAACAATGCAGTAATAACCTGCTGAACAGTTCCCGCTGGCACTGGTGGCATTGTAGAACATGCAGTACTTGCCACCATCACACAATCTGCAGTCAGAAACACTTTCCAGGCCTGGCTCTGAGCTGTACGTTCCAGGAGGGCAAGCTGTCCAATTCAGACCTGTTCCCTGAGGACAGAAAAAACCTGCACAGGCCATTAGTAAAATACTTTATGCATGGGAGAGTAGCCAGTAATGTAATTACTGCAGAAAACCCACAATATATAGAAAATGTATAGAATATTCATGCACTTACCTCTAGGGCACAGTTGGGGGGTCATTTGTGGCAAACAGTATTTGCCAGCAGGGCAGACGTTACATACTGTTGCTCCATTCTGCAGTACATATGAGCCAGGTGGACATGGCACTGGACCGGCAGATCCAAGAGGACAGTAGTGACCAGGAGGGCACAGACCTCCAGATTGTCCATTGTAAGGAGTTGATGTTTCAGATCCACCAGAGCAATAATATCTAAAATACATGGATGTTCCAAAACTGATGAATATTTGGTATGCAATTTTCATCTAGAAAAGGAGTAGGTAGGTAAGGCACACAAGTACACTCAGCATCATAATGTGTTGACCAGACTAGCTAATCAGTACCTTTTTACATTAATTTTATTGCCAATTGGAAAATGAATGGGGAGACTGTTAGCTAATACACCTTTAGTTACGGGTTTTCACTTGGTTAGAAATAAACAAAACAGCATCAAAGCAGTTAAGAGTATGTACACCTAAGATAACAAGAAAATAAGCTTAACATACCCTGGGGAACACAGCCCTGAAGAGGTGACCAGACCACTAGTGTTGCAGTAATGTCCCCCTTGACAAGGTTGACATTCTGTTTTGCGGCTCAATCCTTCAGTATCTGACCAGGTGCCAGCTGGACATGGCAGTGGCAAATGCGTCCCTAGAAATGAATAATATGGATTACTATACATATTGTATTACTTGTGTTTGTGAGGGAGGATGGAGTGATGCTACAGTCTTTAAAATACCTTCAGAGCAATAATGCCCTCGTGGGCAGAGTTCACCAGTGACCCCATCTCGTGGGCATTCCTCCACAGCACCTCCTTTGCACCAGTATCCTGCTGAACAGTTCCCTACAAGAAACATTTTAAGCTTTGACATCTTTATAATATTATTAATGGTATCTGTTAATGTAAATCTAATTATCACACCTGTAGGTTCCACTTGTCCTGGGTATCTGCAGTATTTGCCAGATGGGCAGAGTACACACTCAGTGACATTAGAGACACCATGTCTTGGTCCATATGTTCCTGGAGGACAGCTATACTGAGTGCTGAATTGTGTTCCCGCAGGACAAAAATACCCTTCTGGGCATAAAAACAGTGTGAGGTCCCTGACAGGTACCTCTCTGTGTTCACAATAATACCCTGAAAAAGTTGGAAAGAAAATATAATTTTAGATTGAAAAAACACTGACCAGGACAGATGTAATACTGCAGGGAACTGAGCTACATAAGTGATAATAGCATGCATAATTTTAGTTTTTTATTGGATTACCTAATGTTTTTTATTGGCGAATGTTAAACATATGTAATCACATAGTGCTACTGTCATTGGGAGTTTGTCAGATATTAACTGTCCCCTCCCTGACAATATTGGCACCCATGACATGAATCTTATAATACATACCCGCCTTGCAGAGCTTGCACATGGCTTGTTTTTCTTCATTTTGGTAAAAGCCAGATTGACAAGGGATAGGTCTAGAACTTCCTTGTGGACAGTGATATCCTGGTGGGCATGGAAAGCTATCAGGCAAAGCCTGCCCTTCAGGACAGTAGTAACCTGTAAAGAGACAATTACACAAGGGCCTAACTATGTGTCAATGGTGCTTTCGATACATGCTATCTAATATTAGTCCAGCTGAGCTCTGTTAAGACCAGTTCATTAATATGGTTTCATTACTTTCCATATTTTCTCAAACGTTTGTTAATGGAAAGAGCAAAATAAATTAATGCATTGTGAGTCTTTAAAAGCAATCCAAAAAACTAAGAACAGGGACAGCCAACCATAAAGCAAAGGATAAAAACATTGCAGGAAAGGGAAAGAAGTCCCACAGCTGCCAGAAGGACCATGCAGACAAAGCCACCATCCACCAATACAGCCACATCTAAATAATAAAACTTGGTATGTATGAAACATCAGATGGCAACTTTAAAAACTGAAGACTTGTGACAGCAGATCCTGCAGTTCTATAGCAGGTATTTGGAAATGGATGTTAGAGGCAGCTGGTCCTTTTTTAACATAATATCTAATATTTCTGATGATGGCAATTTAACTGCAGACCCTGAATCTACAATGCTGTGTTCTTTATTTGAACGACGGAGAAAGATCTAGTAAAACATGAACATTAAAAAATTACAAAGATGCCATTGTCACATAAACAATGTTAATAACAAGAAGGAATATATTAACATAAGATGATGTTTTATTACACAAAAAATACATTTGGAACATTGAGGGTGCAAGATAAAAAGTAGGGATGAAAGTAAACTAAAAAAGAACGTATATAATATTATCTAATTGACATGAAAACGTTTCTCACCTTCTAAGCACTGCCCTGTGGGTGATGTGATGCCAGGACTCTGACAGTAATAGCCTGCAGGGCAAGGTTTGCATTGAGACACATTGCCTAAGCTGTAGTCCGCAGAAAAAGTGCCAGCTGGGCAAAGCTGTGGGTGATGAGAACCATTTGCTGAAAAGAAACAAAGAAAGAAGGTGAACAAGTAGACAATGACTGGTCAAAGGGCAATTAAATAATAATGACACTTGCTTTACTTACGGCAAAAGGTGCCAGGTGGGCAGATATTACCCCGAATGGAGTCTGTAGGCTTTGGAGTTGTGGCTCCATTTATACAGAAATAACCAGCAGCACATTCACCAGATGGTACCGCAAGACCTTAAACAATGCATAAAGCAGAGATGAAATATTAAGATGTTGCAGAGCAATGAACTAATGTCTGAGAGTGTGAGATTTTGTTTGGAAACCTTTTTTCACTAAAGATGCTCCACCCACTGCTAGGATGTTTTAAATATGCCATCACTATTAAGGCTTTAATACAATTATAAAAAAAATATATTCTTACCAAACTTGATTAAAGAGTGAAAGTACAAGTAAAAGGAAGTGGCGCCCCAACATATGAAAATTAGAGAATCCTTCAGAGCCTGATAATCCAACAACTTCATAATTCAGAGAGATATAGTTTCTTCATATTTTGTAAGAAAGCAGAAGCCATATTGCAGGCAACCATTGTTAGTAAGCACCCATGTATATCCTATAGGGTATAGTTTCATTACTAGCTGTCAGCGAGGAGCAGAAGCATGACAGCTGACAAAAACATGATCTTATTATGTCCTAATGATCCTATCACCAATTATCTGCCATTACCTTCCTTCTTCCTCTCCCTTTCACATTTAATTTTTTGTTTTGCATTTTGTAGATACCTGCGTTAGCTTAAATCACCCTCACACCTGGTTTTCTTGCCTGGGCAACTGTGAAATACCCTTGGGCTGCCACAGTCTCCTGTGATATCAATGATGCACATACTAAAAAGGATGCAGGGCAGTACAATACAAAATCCAGTGAGATTGCCAAAGTTTCTCAGATTTTGTGCATACTTGTCTTAGAATGTAATGGCTTGTGAACTGCTTGCCACAGCATCTTTACAAGATCTTATTTGGATCCAAGATAGCAGCAAGGAAGAGAAAAATCACCGAGAAAAAATTAGTTAAGAGGACTGGACTTATATTAATATATTCTTTGTCGTAGTGGCCTAATTAAATACCTGACATATAGGCTCTTTTAAGATTCCGGATTCAGAAAAAAAATGTTTTGCACATGAATTATACCTATCTCACCATGATCTAGACATCTGCTTAACCAGTGATTTCCCCTTAGGGGGTTTTACCAGATTTATAAATACCTACCAGCCTCCTCACAGTATAATCCTGGGGCACAGGAAATGGGTTCAGCGGTTCCTCCGGGACAATAAAAACCTGGGAGACACTTTCCCCCAGTGGAAGTGGCAGGACACAAGCAGTTAGCACTGGTGTAATTGTCCAGATCAAATGGTTGAGGGGTCCAAGCCGCCGAAACGCAAAACCAACCTAAACAAGTGGGAGAGAAAAATATCTATCAGTAAAAGGAAAAGAAAGGGCCGTATTCTTCTCTAATATGTGGTTATTCTTTTTTTATGTCAGCCCTATTATATCAGATATTCACAATTCAATGAAAATAATGGGCAAAGAGGGTATTTTTAGGCATGCAATAAATCATATTTACTCTAGGTAAGTAAAAAATCAAGAGTACAAAGAGCAATAATACCAAACAAAAATAGCAGTAACCCTATTCTTATTAAATAGTTCAGTATCATTCAGTGATCGCGAATGGTACCATTGTTTATGCCGTGTTTCGCCGGTTGGCTTCCTCAGGGGAATTAAAGACTTTTACAATTAATAAAATTGTAGCAAAGAGAAAAATATGTGATATTTTGGACTGGATCTACAGGGCTGAATACTTTTACACACCATCAACAAATTATCATTTATATAAATCTGTCAGGAAAGAAACAAGGATGCTGCCATTAATGCTTTTTTTTTCTTTCCCGTTACTTGTGTTGACTATGTTTTTTTATTATTATTTTTATGAGCGCCAGGAACAAAGTACACATATTGGGCAAGAAAACAGTATTTCCAAATAGAAGGTCAGCAATGCTAACTCTTTTATTTCTTTACCTTTTATTTGCACTTACCAGGATCACATTCACCAGACACAGTACTGAGACCCTCAACACCACAGTAATGCCCCGGGGTGCACGGCAAACAGCTGTCTAGGCTGTGCGTTCTTGGGTCAGGGTTATAGTAGCCACGAGGACAGGGAAACTGAGCTCCATGTTTTGTCCCTATAACACAATCACTCCATCAGACAATGTAAAACCGCATTGCAAACAGCCAATAACATAATGATGCAAAGGTATCTCCCATGAAGGACAAAGCAAAATCATTTTAATGGCAGCCTATTTCTTATTTACAACAAGAGAAAAAGTGGAAAGATAGCGGCTCTTTATGGCAGAAAATAAGTCTAGCATGACATAAAACCTTTTATTTCAATTACTAAAACATATACTTCTTAGAAACATAATTGGTAAAAGAAGCCTTGGCAATGTTTAACCATGACTTTATAAAATACTTTCACTAAGGAGTGCAAGATGTGGGTCAGTACTGTACTTATGGTCTCTCCCGACGCACTTCGCCCTACACGGGCTTCCTCAGGGGATTGCCGAGACCCTAGAAATTACTGATAGTATAGAAATATATATGAAATAAGCAGATTCATCTAAATAGTCTTGACTTACTTAGTATATTACTTACTTGGTCAATATACCAAGTAAGTCAAATATGTTTCCAGGAAGTATATGTTTTAGTAAATGAAATAAAAGGTTTTATGTCATGCTAGACTTATTTTTTGCTATAAAGAGTCGCTATCTTTCCACTTTTTCTCTTATGTACTATTGGCTTGGCAACCACTCTAGTGGTATTTTCTATCCTTATCACTGCGGGATTGGCTTCCTCTCCTTCTGTACATAAGCGACAATGTAGAGAGTCTTCACCTCTGTTTCAGGACAGCCACACTAGGTACAAGACTGCAGGAACCTCTGCACTCCTAGCAGCATTCCATCTTTGGTCCCTATGTGCTTATTTTCTGTCTTATTTAAAGTCTTCTCAATTACTCATTGTGATTATTATTCAATAAGAGTATTAAATATTTAAGGCTCTGATGTTCCTGATGATTGCTCAGTTTTATTGTTATATGCTTTTCTTCATTTATTTTAATACACAAAAACATTTAAATAAAAAATTTAGCAATCAAAGTTGCGCTGGGGGAACAATGCATGTGGAGAAAGAATGCTCATAACTACAGGCATTTAAAATCTGACTTTCGCTAAAAATACTTTACAGAGATTCTTCTATGCATCCTGCTGATAACTCTCCTCAGTAATTGCTGCAAACATCAACACTTATAAATTTACTCCTCTTATAATCACACATACACATAGCACCTGCAATAGATTACATACAATGCTAAGAACAATATTGTTTCACCCACATGGGTGCCTGTAAAGTGATTTAAGAGAATTTTCAAGCAAATTCAATAATAATTAGGCACAAAGGATGCACTGCCTTGAATAAAAATGTAATATCACATATTGTTTTAAACCTTAGAAGGTAGGGAACCCCATATGAGACTGAATTCTTCATCTCTGAGTTCTGGACTACATGATAAACCACTGCAAACAATGCAGCTAGATATCATAGTAAATTTCACTCCTATGACCTAGGAATGGCCATTGGCAGACGGATGTCTCTAATTATACCAATGGGGGTAAAGATAGATATTCTTTTCTGCGGTGGCCAGGACAGTGTTCCCAAGACACCGGCATTCTCAGAATCCCCCTTGGTTTGAAGAGCTACATCAAATCAAATATTAAAGAACAACAAAGAACTGATTGTTGAGGAGTATGACCAAAATAAATAAAACCATCTCACTCAGATAGTATTCAAAGACTCCTCCAGGTTCAAGGCATTTCTGGTGTAATTATATCCAATGGCACCCACAGCAGCCCTGACATGAGGACTTCTTCTACCCTTCCCAATTTTTCTTTTCTTCCAATTTCCCCTTTGCTACTGGATTAGGAGGGACACTTCCATGATGTCCATAAACTACACCTAAGTATGTGTGGCGCATGCTCCATTAGAGTAATACACATTCCTTCCAGGCGGAATGTCTTTATATCATGTAATACTGTTTTGACATCCTATAAGTCCTACTCTTGTTCTATGAATGGAATTCCATATTATGTGTACAGCTGTATTTTGTGCAATGCCTACCCTAAAGCTTTTCCATTGTTTGTTTTTTTCCAAACCGTACCTTTCTCTGTTTCATTTTCAGTTCATTGTATTTCTATGAAAAACCTAATAATAATAAAAAAACAAAAAAAAAACAAACAAAAAAAAACAAACAATGGGAAGCAAGATAATTGTTTTATCCTGGAATTGGCAAATTACTGGTGGTTGTTAAAAAAAAAAAAAAAAAAAAAAAAAATAGTATATTACCCCCTAGATAAGGTTCTACCTTCAACCACTCCACACAATCCTGCATGTAAAACCTCTGCCAAAATCGTTGATATGCTCACCAATCACTTACTTATCACTATTAGGCCCCTAATTTACTTACATATTCTTAAAAATAATTCATGAAATCTACATTCCACAGGCATCCTTAGAACTTTACATCACTTACCCATCATGGGCAGCTTACACCGCCTGCCCCAACCTTCCAAAAGCAACCTTGACTGCTTTACATTGTTTTTTGGACAGCTGAGATAAGCAATTTACACCATCCCTCAGTCTCCCTGAAAACTTTACACCATCCCTCAGCCACACTAAAAACTTTACACTATTCTCCAGTTACCATGATCACTTTACACCAAGCAGAATATATTTAATATCCGATATGCGTTTTTTGTGACCCTTCCAGATGAACAGGACATTGTACATTTACATGCACTCTGTTGAGTTGTATATCCTAATGTGAAATCCTACAAAATATAATTGCACTACATAAAAGATTATTAAATTATTACCAATAAAAAGGTCTGCTATTATAGTTTTTATGAATGTGAATGTAGCACCACTTAGTACACTAAGAGATTGGGTGAGGAGACCCAGAAACAGGATCCGTCAGCCTAGCATGATTGCTGACACATTGAATTACATCTAACAAAGAATTGTTAGAAATAATTTAAAATATAAATCCTGGGAACCAGGAAAACAATGTGTTACTAAGCATACTGTAAACCATGCTATGTTTATTACATCCGTTCATTTGAAGAAAAACTGAAAAACAGACATTTGCTTCTGTATAATATCTATTTAATGAATATTCCCCTCAGGTATAATCTTATTCTCTGAATTGAGCCCATAAATGAAAAATACAATTGTCTTTATTACCTTTAGGGCAGTAGAACCCAGCTGGGCACTGAAATCCACTATAATCACTGGTGTTCTCTGCACAATAATAGCCGGCGGGGCATGGTAAGCAGTCTTGTTGATGGGTGAGGTTGTTATAAGTCCCTGCAGGACAGGCGTATGGATGGAAACTTCCTACAGGGCAGTAATGACCACGCGGGCAGCCTCCACCTTCTCCTGTGTGCACAGAATTAGACACGACAAATATATTAGTAATATTAAGGGGTCTTTTGTACAAAGATCCAACAACAGCTAATCTTTTTAAAGACAAAATAGAATTAAAAAAAACACAATTCATGAGGAGCTTCAATTATGAGCGTGTCTGGGGAAAGAGAACTGAGCCGCAAAACCTGTGCTGCCCCATAACATCCAATAAGTATTTTGCAATGGAGGTAAACTAAAGTAATAAAGTAATTAGAAGAAAGGTGAACAATATTGTTTATAAATTAGTCTGTTTATCCAAAAACAGCTTCAAATTTCAATAGTTACACTACATTTGTGTAACACTGTTATGAGAGACCAAAAAAGTATTAGGTAACATAAAAAAGTTATTATTAAAGAATTATATAGAGATTGCATTCTGAATGGACAAACCAAACAGTTTTGGCTCATTTCATATCTGCAGGCTTGGAGCACAGTTGTAGGTGCTGAACATAAAAAGCAGCAAAATCATAAAATGCACATGCAACGCAATAGATCTAAAACATGATTATAGTTTTATACAGTGATTCAAAAATATATATACCCAGAAGTCCAAAATATTAAAAAATGGTCTTTCTTACCTCATGAGTGCTTAAGTCAAAGCTCAACTGGATGATGGTCAACAACAAACTTATTCATATCCTTAAAGACACTCCTCCTTTGGAACTGACCTGGAATCCTTGACTTTTGCAATTCTGGACCACCAGACCTCCACACCGAGGGCTAACCCTCCCTTTCCCAACTCACTTTATTTCTGTATGGCTATGAGTTTTCGTAAAGTTTACAACACCATAGTTTATTGCCTTGTATCCCCTTTCCCTTTAAATTTACATGTTGAAACACTGTATTTCAGCTGGATTAATTGATGAAATTTCCTTTATATACCGGTAATTATATGACAGAAACAATTTTTGTTTGAACAATTGAATATGGCAGAGAGGAAACCTGACAATAAAATGCTCAGCTTTGTATAATTGTGACCCAGGTGGTTCCATTTAGATTTATGTAAAAACTTCAAATACCATGATTATTGAGACATTAGAACAGCTTTTTCTTAAATCTATTTTTACAAAACACAAATGATGATCGGTTAAAGGTTGATTCGTCTTACCGTCTCCAGTGGGTGCAGGAGAGGAGACCCCGAGACTACAGTAGTAGCCCGCCAAACAACGTCCAGTAGGTGCTGTCTGGCCAAATGAGCTGCAGTAATAGCCAGGAGGACAAGGTATACACTGGGATTCAGCACTCAGGTACCGTCTAATTAAGAAAAGCATATCTTAATGGTGGAACAGTCACAATTATATTACTGTAAATTTCATATTTATTACTGACCGATCTGAGAAAGTGCCATATGGACATGGAATAGGCATGCTGGTTCCTGGAGGACAGAAGTGACCAGGTGGACAAACTCCTCCAAAACTTTCATTGCCATTACCAGAAGGGTTGGGAACAAGTGAACCTGGGAGAGTATTACATAGGGAATGAATTCCTACATACATACAGTAATAAGAAACATGACTAGGGGGGCTCTAAGTCACAGCTTCTAAATTGAGGGCATGTGTTCTTTAAAGTGGTATTCCAGCCAAAATTTGTAGGGTTTTTGACAGGACAGAGAAGCATTAGAATCACTGCAGTCTGTGTCCCCATTTAGGAAATGTTCCCTGTATACCTGGAAACCACAATGACTTTGGGATACCAATTAAAAATGTTAATATTGCAGTCTATGTCTTGTTCAAGGGGGGATTACCATTAAAGAAACTGATAAAAACAATAATGCAATACAGGTTATAACCTCTCACCACTGTATCCCCAAATTAAAAGAAAATGTTTTAACAGGAATACCACAAATACCATATAAAGACCAAATACCACAAAGACGCCTGTGTGACAAGCATAGACAACATCCCACATCTAATAGAAGATCATGCTGAAAACACAAGTGTCCATTCAGAGAAGTAAGTCTATTGATATCTTGACATATTCTGGCTGGTAGAGCAAGGTAAAGTTTATGAAAATAAATATAAACATGTCTATTGGCACACTGGTGTTTTTGGTCACAAATTTATGTAATAAATTAATAATAATGATAAAATAACCAAATTTAAAAAATTTAAATTTAAAATTTATAACCTGATATACCTAAAAAAATGACTGAAATATATATGTCAGATTTTCTGATAATAGGGATGTCATATAGACTAACAGTTCCGCTCACACATGCTGGACAGGTGTTACGAACACTGGACAACCATGTAACATGAATAAGAAGCTCCTAATTCTCTTTTACCTGCTGTACAGAAAAATCCAGCCTGGCAAGGTCCAGATACAGCTGAGGAGGCCCAGTCTCTGCAGAACATCCCTAAAGTTCAGGAAAAACATTATATGACATTACAACTATTGACATATGTATGTTTCAGTATTTGTTCTGCAACGTTCACGGCTAATATGTAATTTTCTGTACGCAAAAGTGAACATCTGTATATTGTATAACAAGCAATGTGAAGCTTCAAGATGAAGTCTGCATGATAGACTGTAATATTACCTGGCAGACATTGAAGACAATGTTCAGCTCTTGTGACACCCAGGGTAGGATTGAATGTCCCAGGTGGACAGGGAACTGGGTTAGCATCTATATCCTCTGGGCAATAATATCCAACGGGACATTTGACTATGTCACCATCGACACAGGTGTGACCAGTGGGGCACGCTCTACACAAAGATTGGCCTTAAAAGAGAAAAAAAATATTCTGAAAGTTACCTCAAAATCACTGAATCTATACTTTAAAAATGATCCCCCATTCTGAACATTACAATCTAAAATATCGATTTCTGTTATGTCCTTCCATACATGCAGAGCAGTATTGCAGGAGTACAGATATGGTTTAGTACACCTCCAAATTTATTCTACATGTAGAAGTAAACACAATCATTTTACAACATTTTACAGAAGTCCTGCAAGGATATAGGAAACAAAATGTTAACAAGAGTAAGCTGTTCCCAAAATTCTGTCTGTCATTCTACACTGTTACACAAGTCAAGGCCTAAAAATTAAGAGAATATATTCCAATCTGTGACTATCCCCAGTCAAACACAGAAAATTTGCCTACTTAGTTGTTTTATTTGCTGTCTATATTCTGCAGAATGTTTTATATGCAAAGTAGAAGGGTGGCTGGTTCAGCTCATTAAACAGCCTGGTTTAGAGATTTTCTCGGCAATGTGCGGCATCACCGTGTAAAATGCAAGCTACAAAAGAAGGATCCAGTCACTCTCCAGTGACGCTGCTCTATTCTTTTCATTCCATAAAAGCTTTATTGTGAACAAAGCTTGGCTAAGAGTCCACAGACACACTTTCCCCTTAGCCAGACAAAGCTTCTCTCTCCTGATGCATTTCTCACAATACATAGGTTTGATCATGAGAAACGCATCAGAGGCAGAGGTTGGTCTGGCTAAGCGAAACATGTGCTATCTATGAATTGTAAGCCTTGCTTTGTTTTGCATAAACAAAACTTCCTGCAAAGCAACGAACATAGCAGCACCACTGGCACGAGACAGGAAATAAATAGAAGTTTTCACTATTACAAAACCAGAGAGGTAACTCCTCATTTCCTTAAAGGTAAAGCTACGCAACTCACTCCTTATACCTCTGTGACTTGGAGAAGGACTTACGAAGAACAAGCCAGTAACATTATTGGATTATGATCATACAATCAACACTGTCTTCATAGAGCAAAAGTGTCTTTCTTCTATATTCCAATGACAATCATACAGACATTGCATGTATACTATATTTCTATGTAGGAGCTGAAACGGTATTCTTAAATAAGTGATTTTGCTGGCAGCAGCCCTTAGTGGAGTGTACAATGAACAGTTAAAATGTATTGCAATGCCACACTATGAAAAAGTGAATAAAGCAAAGACAATGTTGAAAGCTTCCATACCTGTAGAATTGCTGTAAGTTCCCACAGGACATGGCATGGGCTCAGATGATCCTACAGGGCAGAAATGTTTAGAAGGACAGATTCCCCCTGTGATTCCATCTAGAGGTCTTGGACTGGTCGAGCCAAGCAGACAGAAATACCCTACAGAACAGAACATAAAATGACTGACTTATCTTCCAGGAGAAGTTTAATTTTCAAGTAGAAATTTTCTTACCTTTTTGACAAATTCCAGTTGGCTCCACTAGGCTAGGAGAATCGCAAAAGAATCCAGGAGGGCATGGCAAACACCAGGAACTGTTTACGGATTCCCTTTGACTGTTCCATGTGCCAGCAGGACAAGGTTTTTTCAATCCCATGTAGCAGAAATAACCAGCAGGACAAATATCCCCAAACTGTGTATTTACCTGATCAATGTGCACAGTTATTCACTTGAAAAGTGCAAAAAACAAGTAGAAATGGTGGGCTTAATAAAAACAGACACTTACAGGACAAGAAGTGTCGGACCCCCATGTACAGTAGTGCCCTGGATCACAAAACCCTTCAGGCTGAGACAACCCCGGGCGACTGCAGAACATGCCCAAGGTGCAGAGTTCACAAGATTCCATAGCTACATTGCCAGTTGCATTAGAAAATGTTCCCTAAATAAAAACAGCACAGCATAATGTTTACAACTTTGATCAAGAAAATCTAGCTTACCTTTAAACTAACAAAGTTAACATCCCAGTCTAACCTGTGGGCATGGTACTGCCAAAATGCTTCCAAGAGGACAGTAGTGACCTTGAGGACAGGTGAAGATGTCAGATAAACTGCTCGAATTGCAGAAGTTTCCTGGAGGGCAGGGCATGCAGGATGACTGAGCATGGAGCTAAAACATAAGGAGGTAACATATCAAATCTACATATCACAAAACTGAACAATTAGGCTGTAGCAGACATCAGGTATGGTTCCCTATGGCAGTGGTTCCCAACCTTTTGGACGTCACCGACCACTAAATTTACGGACTCCAGACAGCGGATGCTGCATGCGCGGGGAGCCGTGTGTCACTCAAAGAGGAAGAAAGTTCCCCCCGAGTGACGTCTTCATGCCAGAAGCCGCCCATTCTCCCATCGCAGGTCCAGAGACACAACCCGCCCACCGCCCTGAGCCTGCGATGTATACGGGAGACATGGTCCAACACTGGTCCGGGAGACATGGCCCCACCAAGTAGGGTCCTTCTCCTGACCCCGCTGGGAGGTGCATTGGCCAGAGCCGCGGACCACCAAAATTTTCTCACAGACCACAGTTTGGAGACCGCTGCCCTAGGGCACAGGGACCTAGTGCTGCCAGATGGTATACTAATTTTTCTATTTCAGAATAGAATTTTAGAATGGATCAGCAGTCTAGACAATTTTGTTGAATGAAAAAAAGCAGTTAGTAGGGTATAGTTTCTGCACAGACCTAAGTTGCAGGATTATCTTTTGGATAAATGTTGGAGTGAGGGGTCCTAGAGTAATATTAGTATTAAGAGATCATCGTGCAGATACACACTTTAATCAGTGTGCATTCATTTTACATTTTGTTTTATAGTACAGAATGTTTATGCAGATGTTTTGCTTTTAGCTTACGGGCTGGAAAGTTCCTGGAAGACAGGGCTGTGGCATGAAAGATCCTTCTAGAGAGAAGTGTCCTTGTGGCACCACATTTTGCACTGGTGAGGTGGAACCCTCTGTGCAGTAGTAGCCAGCAGTGCAGTATCCAGTGGGAGTGGATCCTATCTGTCCATCACAAAACATCCTGCAAACAGAAGATATGGGGGTTACTCAATGCCTAAGCACCAGGTTTAGCTGTTCTGACCTTTAATGGACATATACGTACCCAGGTGGACATGTAAGGCACTGACTCAGTTGCATTAGGCCAGTTTGATTACTGTATGTGCCTGGTGGACATAGTGTTGGCCATCCAGAACCTGCAGGGCAGTAAGCACCTGGAGGACACACACCTCCTGAGGGAGACTTTACATTGACAGGAAGTGAAGGGTGGTTAGAAAAGTGATTTAAAATGTTAAAGGTAATAAATAAATAAATTGGTAAATAAATTACACATACCACACAATACAGAAAAAGCATGCAATTACATGTGCAGTGACCAAACTCATAATGTTTGCTTTCTGATTTGGTGAAGGACAATTTTGTGTGTGGGCATAACAAAATGTTTTTCAATATCTAAGTTTTAGGTCAACTTTCAAAGTTCCTAAGAGGTTTCAGTACCGGACTTATGGATCTTTCGGGGCAGTAGAATCCTTCCTGGCATTGACCAGTGCTGGCTAAGAGTCCCGCCCCAGCACAGAATCGCCCAGGTTCACAAGGCCAACACTCTGTTTCACTGGATAAGCCCTCACGAGGACTATACGTGCCCTCTGGACATGGTTCTGGTTGGGAACTACCTGGGCGACAATGAAAACCCTGAGAAAAAATGGATATATGTAAGTAACTGAAGTTGTGAACCTGCCTCAAAAGGAGCATTTTATGTGTTGTATTGCAGAACATTCATGGTCTATTCAGTTTTAGCTGCAGTAAAGAGTTATAGATAGTCAGTAAATACAACTCAGAGCTATATTTTATATGTTTTTGCTTTAAGTGGCATACTTACAGCTGGGCACAGTTTGGGCTCCAGTAAGGACGGTAAGTCACAGAAGAAACCTTCAGGGCACAGTAGGCAGGTCGGAATCTCTAAGCCCATCTTAGTCATGTTCCAGTATGAACCAGGCTGGCAGGGAAAAGACATAGAGAAGCCTGTTCCTGGTGGGCAATGATATCCTTGGGGGCAAGGCCCAGTCTAAAGAACATACAAAACATAATAACTATAGTTATCATAAGGACAGGTTCCGCTCCTCATGGCATAATTTAATAATCTCATAACCTACTAGCCTCCAAAGACAATGGATAAAGATTCTTTGGGATTATTTGATGTAATGGTACTCACCGGACCTGGGATTCCTCGCTGTCCTTCCTGATAACAGTACTTTCCCTCTGGACACTGCAAACATTCCTCTACCCCTTCCAGACCTGGTTGATGCCCATATGTACCGTTTGGACATGTTTTTGCCTCCTGGAGATAGGTACAGTTAGATAAATTGCTCTGGTCAGATTGAACATGTCATTATTTAACTCTGAGGGGGTACTTACACTGCTCCCCTCCGGACAATAGTATCCCTGTGGACAGATACTGATCTCCTCATCAGGAAAGACAGCCATTCCTTTGGGACAAACCCTCCCAGCAGGGCAGACAAGCTGCATCATACGCTCTCTGCTGGTCCTGTCTTCATGACAGTAGTGCCCTGCTGGACAGGGCTGGCACACAGAAGAACCAGCATCCTGCAATATGAATTAAGAGCAAGGAACTGAACAGATCAATCTATGTGGAAATTCCATGGCACTTTAATAATTACATTCCTACCATAAAGAGAGGACTTCACTATAAAGATAAAAAACATACCAGCAGCAAGTCTATACAGCATTATATCTTATAGTAGTACAGATACTCACAGAGAAAGAACCACCTCTGCAAGGTACTGGGGCACCCATGCCAATATTAGGACAAGAGCTGCCTGCTGGACATATGTCACATTCACCCACCTCCCGTGCACCTTGTTCAGCACGGTAAGAGCCCCTGCGATAAATAAAATACAAAAAAATATTACATTTAATGTAGCTGCATCTTTTGGGTTATTTTACTTACTTATTGAATTTAATTACATAGCACCAAAACATTTCATAGGTTACATAGAGTAAAGAAGGAGCACATACAAGTGCCACACAGACTAAGTCTCTGAAGGAAAGTAGCCCAAACTCCAAAACCAGAGCTTACAGTATTAACCAATTAGACTTGATTGAGATAATATGATCTATATTTATGGCTGGTCCAAATAAAGCCAAAAATGGTACAGCAGTTTACAAAAAAATTCCTGGAAGCATCTGAAGGATTTTGTTTTGGGTAAGATTATATTAACCTGGAAGTGCCTTAAATAGAAAGGTCTGAATAACTAAAACACTTTTCACACATGTCTCCACGGGCGCTAATGCTAATCTGCTACTGCATACAAAGTTTTTAATATTTACAAAGCAAGCAAACTTGACACTAATCTTGACTAATCTGTGCAAAATGAAACAGTAAATTGGTAGAATTAGGTGCAAAACTGGCACAGTCAACCTGTTTGCCCAATATAGTTTTAGAAATTTGTCTGCATCTCCCTAGCATGCATTAAACACTCAGCATTGGTTATGACTAAATGGCATACTCACAAAGGGCACAAAGATGGCTTGGAAGTGCCAGCTGGACAGTAAGATCCCACAGGGCAAGCACTGCACTCCCCGACTCGTACACTACCTAGCTTAAGGTTAAAGGTCCCTGAAGGACATGGAAACTGAGATCCAAACTGGGAACCTTTAGGTAAAAAATGCCAAAAAATTATAATTCACATAATTAAAACTAGCAAGAAAATAAAACCCAGCCAATAAACATAATCAGGCAAATCAATATATAATGCCAACAATATCATACAACAACAAGTTCCGGCTGCAATGTGTGATTAATGTGCTTTAAGGCTTGGGTCAATGGGTTTTTGTTCATTGTACACAGGTTTTACAGTTCTGTAGAAGCCTAAAGGAATACAACAGCCACTTGAATCAGGTGAAATTGGGGTAATAGGGTGGCCAACTGCAGGTCAAATCCACCTGTCGGTGAACTCTGAATGATCTCAGACTCCTCTCAGGTTAATGTCAAATTGATAGCATAAGCCAAAAGCTCATTTATTTTATAGTTTTTAATCATATGAGGGCTGCTTAATTTAGGTTTCATCTCCTAAAGGAAAACTATCAAGGTTTGGAGATCAATTTTATTGCAATTCATCTCTCTGTCTCAAAAGTTAGTTCACCTAAAGCACTATGGCCCTGATTTATCAAAGTTCTCCAGGGCTGGAGAGAATACACTTTCATCGATGAAGCTGAGTAATTGAGTAAACCTGGAATGGATTTCCTAAAATCAAGCTATTTGTTAGCAAATGTTTTCAATCCTGGGCCAGATTTATTCCAGGTTTGCTGGTTCACCCAGCTTCACTGATATAAAAGTGTATTCTCTCCAACCTTGGAGAAGCTTAATAAATTAGGGCCTATGACTGAGCTTAGACTGAGGTGTAACAAGGAGGGGGGAAAGTCACCATTTTAACTTAAGTTTTTAAAATTCAGCTTGAACTTTTGAGCTTTGTTATAAAAAATAGTCACTGCTGTTCTTTCTGCCTGTGTTGAGTATACTGGTCTTGTGTGCCGAGCAGTCTGTAATGGGAGAAACCACAGGGTTTCTACCCAAAAACCAACCCAAAGTTTTCTTTTCTCTGCAAACTATGTGCAACTCAGCAATGAATTCACTGCTGCTTAAAAGGAATATATGGGTTTACAGAGGCATTTGGTGCACACAGAGAAGGTTAGAACATATAGACTTAATTTTTCTCTTATTAAATGTTCCTAATATACAGCCCTAGCCTAGAAAAGAAGACCTAGCACTATTGTCTGTTGTCTTAATATATTTTACATAAAAAGTACATAGCGCCGTTCTCTACATCACAATACAATACAATGTGCACAGTCATGGATTTTGTGTATTCTTGGAGTAAACTCATTCTTTTTAACATTAATATTTATTAATATTAATATTTCTAATTACCTACCTTCTGGACAAAAATGTCCAGCATTGCATTTTCCAGAGGGGTTCTCTGCTCCCATCAGACAGAACCACCCAGCAGGGCACGGGTAACAATCTCGATCCGATGCCAAGCCTGGTCTGTCACTCCATGTGCCAGGAGGGCATTTGTACTGAGAGCCATGCTTGGTTCCTGGTGGACAATAATGACCCCGAGGACAGGGAACTGGAGGCCGCTGCCTTCCCCCTGAACCTTAACATACAACAGAACAATTTGTTTAAAAAAGCAAATGTGAAAAATTCTAGCTATGCTCTGCAACTTTTGCAAAGGATAACTTATCAGTGATTAGCATACAGTATATGGAACTACAAATTGATAAGTGGGTGACAATGATTTTCTTGTTACAATGATACCTGTCACTTCTTGAAGGTGGTGTGTTGAAAGTAGGAAAAATGGGCAAGTGTAAGAATCTGCGGAACTTTGACAAGGATATTCCAAACAGGGATCCCAATGCAGTGATGC
Organism: Pyxicephalus adspersus; assembly: GCF_032062135.1. Classification (NCBI taxonomy): domain Eukaryota; kingdom Metazoa; phylum Chordata; class Amphibia; order Anura; family Pyxicephalidae; genus Pyxicephalus; species Pyxicephalus adspersus. Next base: position 54,521,376 of record NC_092868.1, read on the forward strand.
AGAACAGAAATATCTAACTATGTATCAATATTATCAATAGGCTTGGCAATACTAGATTTTTTTGAACAATAACATTTTATGTATTATATATATCTGATTTGTAACTTGTGTTTAATAAATATTTTGATTTTAATATTTGTGCTGCCTTAAAAATCTAGTTTTTTTGTGTAGATTTTCTTTTTGGGTCCTTAATGACGGGGGCCAAACTGTGATGGCTAGACAATGGGTCGGATCTAAAACTGTAGGTCTTGTGGCTTGCTCTCCATATGCAGTGGTAGGAAGCCACCATCAGTGGTTCAAATGAAAAAAGGACAACAAATGAACCAGCAACGCGTTTATAGACACCCAAGGCTTAATGATGAGACACTGTTAAAAAAAACATAACGCTGGCATGATTTAGGTTTTAGAACACAGTGTATTCCAGCTTAGGTTGCTGTGTATCAGATCAGTAGGAATGCCCATGCTGACTCCAACCACAGCAAAAAAAGTTTACAATAGACAAGAACAGAACCATGGAGCAATGGAAGAATAAAACCCGTTTTTTAAGGCACCTTGTCTTTTTAGATCATGTAGTGCGAGGAGGACCTGCACAACACTAGGCAGGTGATATTATTACTACACAGTATTTATATAGTGCCGACATATAACACAGCGCTTTACAAAGTCCATAGTCATGTCATTAGCTGTCCCTCAGAGGGGACAAACAATCTAATGCCTATACCATAGTCTTATGTCATTAAAACAAAAAGGTCAGTTTGGGGGAAGCAATTTAACTGCATGTTTTTGGAATGTGGGAGGAAAGCAGAGTACCCACAGGAAACCCATGAATACACGGGGAGAACATACAAACTACTTGGAGATAGCATGCTGGCCAAGGATCGAACCTGGGAACTAGCGCTGCAAAGGCCTAAACGCAACTACTGGGCCAACTGTGTTGATTTTAATGTTTTGGCTAATCAGTGTACAACCAATTACATTACTGCACACTGTACTATCTGCAAAATGTATTTTCAAAACTACACTAAAACTGAAAAATGAAAAGTATAGTTGCAGTGATTCGGCCGATTTCCTTACAATGAAAATCCCAACAGAGACTGACTACAGGATTCACATTCTTTTTTTCACATGCATACTTTACCTGTCGGGCAGAAAAATCCAGCCAAACAGACCTCACATTGAGATTTGTGGAAAATACTATGGCTGTCACTAAATGTCCCCGCGGAACAGGCATTTTCAGAAGATGTAGGTGATCGAGATCCCACTGGGCAAACATACCTAGAACAGAAACAAAATTGATAAAGATACAGGCTGCCTAGAATCAGACCAATAAATGAATGAGTAAATATATAAAAACAGAGAGCAAACACTTCCTTTTCTAAACAGGATTTTGGTTTTACATATAAAAGCGTTGTCTTAAAAAGTTGTTGAGTGAGTGAGAACACAGAAGGAAAATTTGTGCATGGGGCTGAACAGATCAGCAGGAAATATTATTTTTTTAATCAAAGATGAACTTCTCTTAAAGACACAATTAATGCTGCTCTATTTAGTAATTACTCAAATGTATGATTTTAATGCAAGCAGAGAACTTGAATTTGACTTGGTTTATGACTTGTTTTACAGCAGAGTTCTGTTGGGAGAGGAAATACCAACACAAGGAGCCATCAGAGCCAAGAAATAGCCATCCCAACTAGAGAGGCCAAGTAATTTCATGAATTCATAGCAAAATGTCACAATTAAAAGAGAGAGATTTACAATGCTTTCTTTCTAAATGGGCCTGAAAAAAAATGATTTTGTCCTTTGAACAGCCAAAAGGCCTTGCTATTGTATTCAGGTCATATAGGAGATCATTACTGATACATACCCAGGAGAACAATCCGTGTCGGGCTGAGTTAACCCTGAGCGTGTACAGGCCTTTCCTGCTGTACAGAGGGTGCAATCCCAAGCTTCATCCTGACCCTCCAGGGCATTAAAGGAACCGGCTGGACATGGAACTGGGTAGCTGGTATTAGCCAGGCAGTAAAATCCAGCAGGGCACAAAACACACTCTTCAATTCCTTCAGAGAAAAAAAAGCAATAAACTCTATAATTATAATCTTTATCTGTATTTATATAGCACTGACATATTACGCAGCACTTTAAAAAGTCCATAGTCATGTCACTAGCTGTCTCACAATCTAATGTCCCTACCATAGTCATATGGATGAACTCTAGAATAAAAATAAAACATTTCTAAGCACTGCATAACTGGCAGGAGCTGACAGACATGTAAATCTGTGTCTATGGAACTTTACTTCCACTATATAGAACACAACAAAGGATAACAAGACACATTAGATGAAGGCAAAGAGCAAGTCCAGTCCCGTAGAGATGCCTTTCGCTATAGATCGGAAAGGGCCATTCTTTAAAATCTGTGTCTGATCTTTAGGTGCACGGTGTGAACTAGATGTTTAGTTATGTCTGGACAGTAGGAAAGCTTTGACTTGCTCTAAGTGGACAGGGCAGCTGGTTGCAGCCAAAGGGAGCTCTAAATATCACATAGGACTTCTATTATAAAAGGGCCATTCTTTCTGTCCTCGGGGGATGAGTATCTGATAGTAGAACAATATAAGCTTCAGCTTTTTACAGTACTAAACAGGAGAGTATCTTATACAATTGGAATGTGAGAACCGGCACTGCCTTCAGCTATCTTACAGGGTCACAGAGGACACATTATAGTGTAAAATGAAAACTGTTCTACGATAATAATAGAGTTTTTCTGTGTTAGTATTATAGAAACACTGCAGTATCTTTCTGTTGGTGTATTCATTTATATATATATTACTATTTATTAGGTTATACAAACAAAGATTTAGAATTCAACTGAAATATTCTAGGACAGCTCCAATTTGACGTCTTTGATGCATGGTATTTGGCCATGGTTATTATAAACTTTTTGGCCTAATTAGTGTTAGCATGTACTTTTAACATTGACTAGACTTTAAAAAAAAGTTTGTTTTCCAACACCATCACCCACCCCACCAATGGTCAGCTAAGGAACCTCAAGGAAACGTCCTGGTGTAGATTAACCCATTGTAATGCATGGGGATTTCAAACAAGGGCTTTAAAAGCCTCAGGTTAAACGCTGAGAAAACGTCTGTGTAGACCAAGCCTTAATTAGGTTAAACATGGCAGAATCTCCAGGTATTTTTTTAATTTTTGAAAATTAAATTTAAAAGTGCATTGTCAAAGTAAGGCTTATATTAGATTTCAGATGTGTTTACATAAACTTGAATATAATGTGTATTTTACTAATTCTGTCAAGAAAGTGACCAAGAGGCTGAGTGATGATGGCTCTTATTTTGCATCTTGCACACATAAAAATATGCACAAGAATACCTATAACCAAATAAATTTGTAACAACTAGGAACAACCTGCTTTTACATTTGGAAGTTGGAATACTGATTACCAAGAAAAGGAAAATGCCATTCCATTATCTGGTATATCCATTTATTTCCCTCTGTAGTCCCACAAATACTGATATAAAAAAAACAAGGTGCTGCACTAACCATGAGATGGCGCTATTGCTCTATTTTAACATTAGGGTACAGGTAGAAAATAATAACGTCTGCAGGTAGATTGTGTAAATTATACATATCTCTATGTTTGTTTCGCAGAGTTTTTTTTTCTAGTGATTAGGTTTCCTAGGTGTATAAAATACATACATCGCAAGGAGAGAAGAGGAGCTGCAGTCATTTATTCCATATAACTCATGTCTATCTTGTTTCTCTCTTTTTTTCCATTATTTGGTGAATTGATTTTTTGTTATTAAACTGTCAGAGGCCAGGTACACTTCACGGTGAAGGGTATATAGGTTTTATTGGAAAGGACTTATAGGTAAGTTTATTCATAGCTGGAGGAATGGAGGGAACTATGATATCTGTGACCCCAGCTGCTCCCTTCTTGGAATCCTACAATTCATTGATTGGGAGAAATTATTAACACAGCTGGGTTAAGGCAGTAATACAGTTAGGTCCATAAATATTTGGACAGAGACAACTTTTTTCTAATTTTGGTTCTATACATTACCACAATTAATTTTAAATGAAGCAACTCAGATGCAGTTGAACTGCAGACTTTCAGCTTTAATTCAGTGGGGTGAAGAAAAAGATTGCATAAAAATGTGAGGAACTAAAGCCTTTTTTTTTTTTTACACAATCACTTAATTTTAGGGGCTCAAAAGTAATTGGACAAATTAAAAAGCTGAAAATAAAATGTTCATTTCTAATACTTGGTTGAAAACCCTTTGCTGGCAATGACGGCCTGTAGTCTTGAACTCATGGACATCACCAGATGCTGGGTTTCCTTTTTAATGCTCCGCCAGGCCTTTACTGCAGCGGCTTTCAGTTGCTGTTTGTTTGTAGGCCTTTCTGTCCGAAGTTTAGTCTTCAACAAGTGAAATGCATGCTCAACTGGGTTCAGATCAGGTGAGTGACTTGCCATTCAAGAATATTCCACTTCTTTGCTTTAATAAACTCCTGGATTGCTTTGGCTGTATGTTTTGGGTCATTGTCCATCTGTATTATGAAACGCCTCCCAATCAATGTGACTGCATTTAGCTGGGTTTGAGCAGACAGTATGTCTCTGAACACCTCAGAATTCATTCGGCTGCTTCTGTCCTGTGTCACATGATGGATAAACACTAGTGTCCCAGTGCCATGGCAGCCATGCACGCCCAAGCCATCACACTGCCTCCGCCATGTTTTACAGATCATGTGGTATGCTTTGGATCATGAGCTGTTCCACGCCTTCTCCATACTTATTTCTTGTCATCATTCTGGTAAAGGTTGATCTTGGTTTCATCTGTCCAAGGAATGTTTTTCCAGAACTGTGCTGGCTTTTTTAGATGTTTTTGATTAAAGTCCAATCTAGGCTTTCTATTCTTGAGGCTTATGAGTGGCTTGCACCTTGCAGTGCACTCTCTGTATTTACTTTCATGCAGTCTTCTCTTTATGGTAGACTTGGATATCGATAAGCCTACTTCCTGGAGAGTGTTGGTCACTTGGTTGGCTGTTGTGAAGGGGTTTCTCTTCACCATGGAAATGATTCTGCGATCATCCACCACTGTTGTCTTCCATTGACGTCCAGGTCTTTTGGCATTGCTGAGTTCACCAGTGCTTTGTTTCTTTCTCATGATGTACCAAACTGTAATTTTTGCCACTCCTAATATTGTAGCAATTTCTCAGATGGGTTTTTTCTGTTTTTGCAGCCTAAGGATGACTTGTTTCACCTGCATGGAGAGCTCCGCATGTTGTCTGTTCACAGCAAAATCTTCCACATACAAGCCCCCTCCCCTCTCACATTAACTCCAGGCCTTTTATCTGCTTAATTGATATTGACATAACGAAGGAATTGCCCACATCAGCCCATGAAATAGCCTTTGAGTAAATTGTCCAATTACTTTTGAGCCCCTGAAATGAAGTGATTGTGTAAAAAAAGCCTTTAGTTCCTCACATTTTTATGCAAACTTTTTTGTTCAGCCCACTGAATTAAAGCTGAAAGTCTGCAGTTCAACTGCATCTGAGTTGTTTCATTTAAAATGAATTGTGGTGATGTACAGAACCAAAATTAGAAAAAAGTTGTCTCTGTCCAAATATTTATGGACCTAACTGTAGATTGTCCTCAAAATGCTTTCTTCCTTTACAATTACTACTAAACTTTAGGCATTATAATCATTCTAGTTATGTATTAAGTTAAAAAATCATAAATGTATTCCAATTATAATTCCTAAACATGTCTCCTTGTAGCAGTATGAGCCAATAGGCAAACATTGTAGTCATTCACACAATACAAGTTAGCATATAGGAGGAGAAAGAACAGTGATATCACATCATCCAGTTGAAGTTTTATTGATTTTCCAATCAAAAAAAAATCTTTGGTGGTGCTGTTTTTGGCATGGGGCTGGATCATGCAATTGGCTAATCACAATTACATAGCAATCTGCCTGGAGTTCAACTTTATATATTCAGCTGTACAGCAAAAGAGTTTAATAAAACATAAGCCAGTATTTGCAAATATTCTTACTGGAAGCTCCATTGTGCTGTGTAAAGGTGCCTGGAGGACAGTCCTGCTCTCGGCTGATTCCAGCAGGACAGAATTTGCCTCTCGTACACGGATATCCAGACACTGATGAACCTGTGGGGACATCCAAACAAGGAGGGATCTGGTTACAAATATATATGTATTTAATGTACAGCGCTGCGTAATATGTTGGCGCTATATCAATCCTGTTTATTAAGAATAGTAATAAATATATATATATATATATATATATATATATATATATATATATATATATATAAAACATCTATGCACACACAGAACTAATCCATGACAAAGGTAACTAGGATGCTCCCGCCCACCTATTTTCCTTACGCTTATGTTCTTCTTTCACTCCACCTTCCCCTATTTTCCCACCACACTACGACACTAACACACTCTTTTTGTAGGAAATTGGCCATAATGACCGCTTTATTGGCACAACCTATGTTAAACATTTTCAATAACCAAAACTTTTTAGTAACAAGCATCAACAAAAAACACTGAGTAACAAACCGTTATTCTTTTTTTGGTTGCGACCCCTCAGAAAAACCGCTCACCACACTATACCACTGGGAGGAGCTGCCCAAAACCATCATTTCTGTTCTCAGCCGCAGGGCCCACCAGCTCGAGATCGCGTATACTACTTGCAGCTCCTTAAAACCACCTTAAAGGTGGTCCCAATTAAGCATAACCTTTTGGAGATCCCCCACCTTTGATGGTTCTCCCTTCTGCCACACCTGTTTAATTAATTTCCTCCGTGGACTCCAACTGAAATGCAACCTACAACCCCCTACCTTTTACATAGGGTGGGAAGCTTGCTTCCTCACTTTCCCAAAACTTCCCCCCACTTCCCCTTTCCTTCCTCTTTGAACCCCAAGGTTCTTCTTCCTGTTTCAAACTTCCAACCTATCCCCTACCTTCTCCTATTGACCTATCAAATACTTCCTTTTATCCAAAGTCTCTATGCTTCCCCTGGCCCCCTTATATTTCCTACCAATGCAGTCAGAAACATCCTGAGGAGTAGTAGAAATAACCAGCAGCCAATGATTAGGTTCTGCAGCTAATTTAAAAATTAGAATCATCCAATGTATCAACATAGAACAAACAAGACAACATGCAAGTTTCATACTGTCTAGGGGGAATACATTTGGGGGGAGTCAGAAATGGAAAAGGATCTGGGGGTTCTGGTAGATCATAGACTTAATATGAGCATTAGCTCCAATATCTAAAGCTAGCAAAGTACTTTCTTGCAATAAAAAAGGAATAGACTACAGAGATGGAGACATAATCCTGCCCCTGTACAAAGCATTGGTCAGACCACATCTGGAATATGCAGTCCAGTTTTGGGCAGCGATTCACAAAAAGGACATTGTGGAATTGGAGAGAGTGCAGAGAAGGGCTCAGCTATGAGGAGAGATTAGCTGAACTGAATCTATTCTCCCTTGGGAAGAGACTTATAAGGGGGGATATGATCACCCTGTATAAATATATAAATGGTCCATATAGAGAACCCTCTTCCCAGTTATTCCCTTTGAGATCATTACAAGGCACAAGAGGGCATTATTTGCGTCTGGAGGAAAAGAAGAATAATCTCCAGGTAAAGAAGGGATTCTTCACTGTAAGGTCTGTGAAAATGTGGAATCGGCTTTCCATCGGTAGTTTCAGCAAGTTCTATAGATTGCTTTAAGAAAAAGCTGGATGATTTCTAGAAGTACAGATTATAACTGGGGATTAAGGCTTTAAAGTAAAAATAACAGAAACTGTTGATCCAGAGAACATCCGATTGCCTCATAGAATCAGGAAGGATTTTTTTTTCCTGTTGGAGCAAATTGTACAGGAAGGTTTTTTTTGCCTTCCTCTGGATCAACTAGGTCCATGGGGTTTTATCTGGGATATGTTTATTTCCATAGTGTTTGAACCTATGTCTTTTTTCAACCTGACTAATTTTGGAAGAAGTGCCCAGACCTATGAATTAAATGTTGACCAAATTTAATAGGTTTTGTTGGTTCTCGGTCATTTCTAGAAAAGCTGCATATTTTCAATAATACTCACACCACCATGGTGGTGGTTTGAACGCTTTCAGAGCATCAGTGATACACACTGTATTGTTGTAGGATTTTGCTATGCTGAAAAATGTATATAGCGGTACAGGGATCAATAAAAATTTTGAAGGACAGTGCAGAAGCCAAACAGAGCAGCTTGACAAGGAGGAAACAATATTCACAGGTACAGCAAAATACTTGTCATTGGTACGAAAGTGACAGACAGATCTATCTCATCAATCCCCAATCTATCTTTTGCATGAGAATAGGCAAGTGGTATGCCGTAATACCACAAGATAGGGCACAAACTAAGCAATTATATTGTGGATAAGAAAAGTGTGGAGCTGGGTGCCACTAAGCCCCTTGGATTATAGCAGGCATGTGGTCACTTTCTTCCAGCTGTGGAATTCGTATGTGTTAAATCTATCACTTGCTTTTTATATTTTTAGGATTATTACAGCAGCAGTGCAATGACAGGGAAGAAAACATGCTATTTGTATACTTTTACCCTCTTGGCAGTACAGCCCCTCTGAGCAGACCTGGCAGCTGCCTCTGTGCCCTTGTCCCAGTTGATCATTGTAGGTTCCAGCTGGGCATGGATAAGCATGAGAACTCCGAGTCCCTATAGGGCAATAAAAGCCAGCTGGGCACAAGGACTCTGGTCCTGGCGGCTGTGATCTTCCTTCTAGACAGTAGTACCCTGTGGGCATGAGCATTGGCATTACATCAGAACTACTTAAAAAAATAAATAGAAATACTACAAGGATATTAATCTGACCTGCAGGGCAGAGCATACATTCACTCTGCTGCGACAATCCTTCCTTGTCAGAGAAAGTTCCAGCTGGGCAGGGTGTCATAGAGGAACCATCGGAGCAGAAATGACCTAAGGGAGCAGTAGACAGATGTAATAGAAAGCCAGTATATACTTTTGGTTGTAGGTAACAGAACATAATTTTTTGCAGCAGGTTACCATATTTTGTAGCCTTTATGTAAGTGTCAATCAAACAGCTTTCATGTAATCAATGTGTCTTTATTATATATTTTTTTCCTAATATTCTTTAGTCAATGTAAAAAAGAGGGACAGCAAATCAAAGAAAACTTGTACTGAGAAGGTATAACCCTTTATGTCATTTCAGTATGTAAAGAAAATGCCCTGGGGCACATAGACACATTGCCATGCCCCAGCTAAACATTTCTATGAAAACTCTATACCATGGTGTGAGAGGAGACATTTGGCAATGGAATAAAGAATAAAAAGGCAAAAGAAAACAATCATTCATTACAATCATTCATTACATACGCAAACTATGGAAAATCCCAGGTGGCAACAAACAGTGGCTTTGGAATCTCCAAAAAAAGCAAGTCTAGTACGTTGGTAGCTCCTTTTCCCATCCATGTTTGTACTGTGGTGGTCAAGCAGTAACCCGAAGAGGGACAAACTGGGAGAGGTTCTTGTGGAATCTAGTTAGGTCTCATAGCAGGATGACTGGTAGATGACAAGTCTGGTTAATAGGCTGTTTCTGTGTATAGTAGCATTAAGCACAGGGATGCTGAGGCCAGTGTAACACCTTAATGTATAAGTCTACACGGCCTCCATGCAGCTTGGGGAAGTGGTGAGGCTGTGACAGCATATCCCTAGCAGTGTGAGGCAATCAGAGCTCGAGATATTCCTAAAGAACCAGGGGAGTTCCAAAACTGACAACATACTTTGTTGGATGTGCCGCAGGTAAAGTCTATCCAATGTAAACCTATGGCAACGCCTTCAATTGTGATGACCATGGGGAGCATAAAGTTTGGGGGCCAGGCCAATATAGCATCCAAAGCCATAACCTAAATCCATGAAAGGGCCACAGGAATAGAGACTTACACTTGGGTAATCAAGGTCTCGGTGATGTATTCCTTTGCTTGCCATGTAAAAAAGTTGGATAAAGCATTTTTAAACAGGATCCAGGATTTGGAGGTCACAGGGGAGACTCACACCCTATGAGGCTGATAATTAAGTCTGCCTATTTTTTTTGTAACAGTCCAAGATGTTTCTTTACAACTGAGCCCCATTACAACAACCCATTACAAAGCAAATAAGTCAGTTGTTAATGGAAATGACGGCCCAACTGCTGAATCATTCAGAAAAAAAGGATGCGGTCTTTGCAATACTGTCTACTTTATTTGCCACTTTTCTGTATATTTACCCTCTGAAAGTTTTCCAGACTCAATAGAAAGGTTTCTAGGTCAAAGCGGAGTAGTCAGTGAAGCCCACTGATGCCATACGTCAGAAGTCCACTGCTGTATGGTCAGAGACATTACCCTCAATCTAAAGCTACGTACACACGTCAGATTTTTATTGCCCAATAATCGGCATCGGCCAATTATCGGGCGAAAATCTGCCGTGTGTACAGTCGGTGTCGTCCATCGTCCGGACGACCGACCTGCTGGATCCACGGACGATGAATGACAGCCGATCCTAATGAAAGGGAAGGGGAGAGCGCGCAGCAGGGTGCCGCTCCGTCGCTCTCCCCCTCCCCTCTCCATAGAGCATGAACGGTGCTGTATGTACAGCACCGTTCATGCATCGTGCACTCCCTTGTCGTTGGAAAGGATCGTGAAAGATCCTTTCCAACGAAAAAAATTGCACGTGTGTACGCAGCTTTAGAACTTTCAGGTGAGCCAGTCCAGCATTATAGGAGAGAAACCTCAAAGCTCACCCAAGGGCCATGTGGCATCAGACTGCCTACAGGGATGGTGCTCTGGGCTACTCACTGCATCTGTTCAGAAGCAACTAGGTCCTGCCCAGGAAGTCCTTTCATAATGATCCAGAATGCCACATTTACCTCTTCCTCACTAAAGCACAGGCATCCCTCTCCTGCGCATGCTTGCAGTTCTGAAGCTGGGTGTACCTCTGTTTCCAAACTTTATCAATTCCGTCCAATTCGCTGGCCAATCAAAAGATGGATCAGCCCTGGCTATTTAGCTGGCTTACAGACTGCACTTTGTGCTTGTGCAACAAGTCTTACTAGTGCCGAGCTTCCTAGTTCTGTGAACTAGTTCCTGTACACCTGCTGCTTAATCCAGTGTTTCCTGTGTTTAGCTCCTGTGTTAACCCCTTGTTGTCCAGTCTGTTGGTTCCCAGCCAACTTCCCTGTGCTGTTCCTGTCTGCCTGTGGATATCCCTGCATCACCTGTACCTCCTGCTGTTTCCAGTGTCTCCTGTGTTCCCTGTGCCCGCGGTGGCCTTTGTGTCTTTGCTGTCTGACTCCTGGATCCCTGGCTATTGACCCCTAGCATGTGACCTGACCTCTCTTGCTTGCTGCCTGTCTCGACCCCGGCTTTCCTTGGCTATCCTTCTGCTTAGTGATTTTGTACCGTTGCTTGCCCACCTTGGTGTGTCCAAGGACCGCAACCTGGCAGTAACCTGCAGCGCAACATCCTCACCATCAGAGGCTCTGGAGAAAACCTGGTTACTGCTTGGACTCTGTGCCTTGGCCCTTCTCATGGCTCACACCACCTCCGTGCAAGCCATAGCGCACCCTAGTGGTCCTGTCTCTCCAGGCATGACACAGAATATGACAGCAGCTCAGAATATGAAAGCCAACTCTTCAAAAACAAGTGTGCAGATGCAGCTATAGTCCAGTCACTTAGTCCACTGCTGAGAGGAAGCAAAATTTTGACCAGAGGGTGTCCAGAGGAGAAGCTGGGTGGCAAGATGGGGAGCTTCCTTGAAATGCGTGCTTACTCTGACATGCCCTGGTCACACACCCCCTTCCCTGTGTCCTAATATTATAATTCCTTTATTTCCAACTACTGTACACAATATTATCTTTGTACTAGATGGAGGCTATATTTGCTTATATCCCAAGGTCATACTTTCTGCTAAATAAGGAACCTTTTTACCTCAATTGTTGTTAATAATGTTAACTGCAGTGAAATTCAGACAGACAATAGAGGAAGAAACTGATTACCTGTATACAATGATGACAATATGGACTAGCAAACATGAAAAATGACTTGCAATCATTACATTAAAAATACAATATGAAGGGTTCTTTATTAGAAATGTTGCTAACTTGCAGAATTCTTAATGCACAATAATAATTGAGCTTCTTGTAGAATCAGAATGGAGGACAGTTAATTAGCAGGTAGCAGAATTGGTAGTTAGTCCATTTCAGGCTACTAGCACTGGCTATATAATTAAGCCACTCTTCTATTGAAGGCAACACGCTCTGATCACACACAATAGGATTGTTACTGTTAATTATGCTGTGACATGAGAAGCCTGAGAAATAACATAGCATATAGATTCAAGCAGCTACATAAAAAGTATCTGTGCTGGAAATGGACATATTCATAATTACTGAGCATATTCAAGGCCCCCTTCCTGTTCCCAACCTTCTTCTTTCTTTTTGTTCCACAGTTTTCACTATGAAGTTTTACACAGTGGCAGAGAGAATTTGATTTGCAGTAAAATGTTGTAAGAATGTCTGTAAAAATAATTACCTGATGAACAAAGCTTACACTCTGACCGATCTGCAGACGTGTAATAACCTGGGTGGCAGGTAACCGATCGATGAAGATCTTCAATGCCCAGAGTTGGCGGACAGTTCTCACATATACAAGAACTAATTTGTCCACTGCCGTCCTTCAGAAACCCCGTTGGAGCAACAACAGTATGGATTTTACCGGCAAATGGGCAGTAACTTCCTGTAGAAAAACACAATGGGGACATTTATCAGTTCTGTCCAACAGTAAGGTAATTTACCCGGGTGCAATGGGAAAGAATTCCTATTAAGCTGGCCAGTCTGAACAGTTTCATTGTACATTTAGATAGATTTGCAGCATGCTTGCCTGCCTTACTGGATTCATATGCAATGGATGGTAAGGAAAGCCCTCATATTACATCATTTTGATAAATCTAAAGGGAATTGTACAGAGATTTCACATGCGTTACAGAGTAAGGGTCACTATATACAATCATAAAAGAGAAACCGCATCACACAAGAAACTTAAGGCCTAAAGCCATATAGCCACCATAAACTAAGGGATTTAAGTGGTACAGATATCATTAAACCCTTAGAAAATTTAATTATATATTCAACAAAACCATAAAAACAAGAGTCTTATTCATGTGACCAATATTATAATCCAACCAGTAATTCCAACACGTTTCACTGGTAGATTTTCTGCTTCTTCAGGGATATATTGGTTGATCATGTCACACTTACCTGTTCCTCACTAAAGCACAGGCATCAGTCCCCTGCACATGAGGGCAGTTCTGATGCTGGATGTGCATCTGTTTCCAAGCTTTATCAACTTCGTCCAATCCGCTGGCCAATCATAAAATAGCCTCTTGATCAGCCCTGGCTATTTAGCTAGCTCACAGACTGCATTTTGTGTTCGTGTAACAAGTCTTCACTAAGTGGATCGAGCTCCCTAGTACTGTGATCTACTTCCTGTTCACCTGGTGCTTAATCTAGTGTTTCCTGTGTCCAGCTCCTGCATTACCCCTCGTTGTCCAGTCTGTTGGTTCCCAGCCAACTTTCCTGTGCTGTTCCAGTGTTCCTCTCTGTCTGTGGATATCCCTGAGTCACCTGTGCCTCCTGTTGCTTCCAAGTGTCTCCTGTGCCCACAGTGGTCTCTGTGTCACTGCCATCTGTCGCCTGGATTCCTGGCTGTTGATCCCTGGCTTGTGACCTGACCCCTCTTGCTTGCTGCCTGCCTCAAACCTGGCTTTCCTTGACTACCCTTTTGCATTGTGATTTGGTACCGTGTGGGACCACAACCTGGCCATAACCAGCGGCACAACATCCTCACCATCAGAGGCTCTGGAGAAGACCTGGTTACTGCTTAGACGCTGTGCCTTGGCCTATCTCAGGGCTCACACCACCTCTGTGCAAGCCATAGCGCCCCCTAGTGGTCATGTCTCTCCGTGTGTGTGTGTGAGAGGTCAAAAGATCCTACATATAGAATGTACTCAAAATCACAAGACAATATTTCTTAACATTTTCATACAAATCACAGTTGTAAAGCCTCATTACACCTCTGCATACATGGTCACGTCAGCTGTATGGTTAGGCTTTGTCGCAGGACAGGCAAACACACATCAACAATGCTCCAGGAAAAAAGGGAAAAGGAGAGAGGGAAGGATTTTAATGATATCTGTACCACTTAAATGGTGCCTCACTTTGAACCTCACTTAGAAGTGGGGGTTTGATGGTCTTAGGCCTGAAGTTTTCTGGTCAAGCAAAGTTTTTACAATCAGATTGTAAACGCAAGCTCTTTTGGGCAGGACCCTCTCCTCCTCCTGTGTCATTGTTTAAATCTGTCCATCATTTGCAATCCTATTCAACATACAGCGCTGTGTAATATGTTGGTGCTTTATGAATACAGTTTATTAAAACAATTTAGGAGTTTAAGAGTTCAGCTTTATTTATAAATAACCCCCTTTACTGCCCTGTGTAGCCCTTTTTATTTGAGCGTCTGTTTGGAGTGAAGATGTGACCCATCTTAAGTAATAATTCTGTTGTTGTTTTCAATTTTTCTCAGTTGGCTGCCTCAATTTAAGGCCTCAAAAACACAATTAAACTGTTGCACTGCTTTGCTAAAAGACTGTAACTGAATTTGAGCCTAATTGTTTATTTGCTCTTAAATGTCTACCAATAGGTAAAAACAGAATTACTAGCACTCAATCTAATTTCCATATAACAAAGATGAACATTTATGGTACCCAAAGCAAGCAATTAGATCCTAAGGCAGAATTATTCTGCACAGGTGGAAAACAATTACTAACATCTGGTAGACATCGAGGATGTAGCCCATTTTTTCTTTGCTTCTCTGTTGTGTTCTCTTGAGTCTTGTATCAAAGCTACAGGAGGATTGCATTGCAGCAGGTGAAGAGTTAAGCAGCACAGTACGCCTGCAACTAGTACCATCCCAAGAAATGGTTTTAATGAGAAGCTTTCAGTCCTTTACATTGTTCTCTCTTTCCTGTCAGTTTGTGTTTCTCTGAAGGTATGCTCCATTATTAATGAGAGGGCCTAATTACCAACTTCGTTATCTCTTCGCCAGGTTCAGTAAGCGCTTGATTTTCTCATTATATTCCTTTAGCATGGGGAGAAAACAGAAATGGAAAAAGCCTACACACTCTTCTGGAGCAATTTACCTAAAGCTGGACTCCACACAGATATAAAAAAAAACTAAAAAAAAAAAAAAAAGCTAAAAAACATTAAATGTGTTTTTAAATGCAGATAGAGTAAGTATCTAAATTTGTCTCTTTTATATGAGCCTCATAATTCACTGTACAGCATAATTATAACTGGCAGAAGGCACTCCTGGCACTTCGGCCTTTGTAGCGCTGGGTCCCAGGTTTGAATCTTGGTCAGGACACTATCTGCATGGAGTTTGCATGTTTTCCCCTATGTGTTTGCGTTGGTATCCTCACACATTGAAAAAAAACAATTGGTTAGGTTAATGAACTCAAACCAACCTGAAAAAAAGTCTGTAGACTACATTAATGACATAGGACTATGGTAGGGACATTAGACTGTAAACTCCTTTCAGGGGCAGTTAGTGAATTGACCATGGACTTTGTAAAGTGCTGCATATTAGGTTAACACTATATAAATACAAATTAATAATAAATGCACATATACTTACAAAAGTGAACATACTGATTATTGTTCTTTTAAAAAGTAGGGGTGTATTTTAAAACTAGCTTTAAGGTGATGTTAATAGCAATAAGGGTACATGCACTAGCATATACACAATTCTAGCAATCTGCCGCAACTGCACCTACCATGCTTTTCTGTAGGCTAGTGTGGGACAGTCAGTACCTTGGGGACAGACATATTTCCCGTGCAAAATCTGTTGAGGACAAGAAAGCCTGTTGGGAATATAAATAGTTCTAAGTTAGTAGTAAGGAGGAAGACTGTTCCTTACTACAATCCACTGTACTTCACAAAAGGGGACGCAAATCCAATCAAGATGATGTGGCACAGCAGCTGACCCAATAGTGTAAATATAAGCAATGCCACTGATGTTCTAATGGCAATGAGGGCACAGGTGTATTGTGCAGGAGGAAATTGGCAGATCTTTCTGGCTGAAGCACTTCTCAAAGACACAATAAAAATCAAGCAGCATCATAATACTATTGAAAAACAACAAAGCAAGAAAACGACTGAAGCTCTCCTGACTTTGTTGAACCTGAATCTTCTATTTCTGAGATATTAATTTTCCATACTGATCCAGTTGATGTATATTCTGGCCAGTGTTAGAAGATAATATAAAGTTTCTTTGCATGCATATTCTGCACAAATACCTGCAAGACAGGGCAGACATTTTGGGGAGGTCCATGTAGAGAAGAATCCAGGGGGACAGTCAATACAACGGGAATGATTCTGGTCTGGCTCTTGTCCTGGAGGACACAACTGGAGAGGCAAATTCAAAGACTACTTAACAAATACAACAAACTATGCTTCTTTGTTACAAAAATGTGAATACAATATTTATTCCATATAATTCCATACCTATATCTATACCTGAATAATGATTAGTGAATAAAAATATTATCAAAATTGTTATTAAAATTTTAGATTAATAATAAATATAAATAATTAGCAGAAAATTCAAACTTTTTTCTAGGTATTTATTCAGGTTTCACAGTGTTTTAAATTCACAGATTTCAAAACTGTGATGTTTGCAGTTCACCTGTCAGTAGAATTGGGACTGAAATCTGAAGTGTTTACTGCCATAAGCAGCATCAAATGAGAGTTTTTCACTGGGTAAAAAAAAAAAAAACATATGCTAATTCCCAGCAAAATTCACTAATTACAAAGGGTGCAATCATCACGAAAACCAGATTTGTGTCGAGCTTCTACCATATGAAAAGTGATTTCCATTAAGCTGTCTTCCTTTCACATTTTATTCAGTCTGAGGTATAAAGAATACTTTATATTGAAATAAAGTAACTACAATATGTATATTCTAATTTACTGGCCATACCAAAAATTGTATTGATTAATTCTGAACTTAATAACAACCTAAAAAATAATTAAGGACCATACCCCCTTATTCCCCTTTTTTTGATTATCTTTTTATTTTTAGCGCTGATCTTAAAGTAAACTCTTCTGTGCTCATTGTCTTCATTTATTCTATACTCCAACCAACCATGACCAACAAATATATCTTTCTGTATACCACCACCCTAGGCATGGGTACAGTACAGGCTTTTTTAATTCTACTTGGTTTATTTTATAATTGATAAAAAAAACTTTGTAATATTTACAATTCTATCACCAGTTCACTGTTCTCTTTGTTTATACTAATTTTATTACAAACCAATCAATTAAAATCTATTGCAAAAGGAAAACCATTATTTTTTCAAAAAAAGGCTTGTAAATTCTCAGTAGTGACAGCGTGATATGATTTGCATGTTCTCCAATCCACAGAACTCACCTTCCAGTCTCGACCATCTGGACAAACAAATCCATCCGGACACGGGAGACAGTTTAGTTCCCCTTCCCTAGAATAGTGCCCGGGAGTGCAAGGACTTATATAACCAGTGGCAGGATCACATGAGAAACCATGAGGACATGGCCTGCAGGCCCATCCAGATTCTAGGCTTAGAAATCCAGTGGCACACTCCTGTAAGAAAAAGAGACAATAAAAGGTTTTCTCTGTTCTATCCTTACAGTCCTAATCCAATACAGCAAGAAAGTAAATGGTTGATTGGTTGGGTAAAATAAAGGGAGTGATTCTTTTAAAAAATAAATATTTCAGTAAAAAGATATAGCAGTACAAGATATCAATTAATTGTTCTCACTTAGTGCAGTCCCATCGCAAAGAATAGTGCAAATCCCACTTGATTCCTGAAGAGTTACACTGCCCCATATGACTTTGGCACTATGATTCTTGAGAAAGGTATAGTTCAGTATATTCAATGTTTCCAAGGTTCTCAGGCATCAGAGTCCTAGGCAGGACATCCAGCTAACACTACTGACAACTCTTACCAGAGTTAAAAACCTTAAATTCAATATCTGATGTGAAATCCAATTATTAGAATTGAGGCATGTAGCCAAACTGTTCTAGGGACAGGTTCAAACCTGCTTCAGGATTGAGTGATCCCACCCGATTCCTTCAAGAGGCAACTTGTCAGCCACTTGAACACCCACTGCAGCACTGGTTCTTTAAGAACCAGCATCTGCATATTTGACAGCAGTGCTACTAGTACCGCTAGGGACGTCCCTATTCAATTCCTATGGGGGCAGCCACAGGGAGATTCTGCTATTAAAGGACCAGTGTCTGCACATTTGACAGCTGGCGGGCAGTGAGTGGTACCTCTTGATTCTCTATGGGGCTGCCAAACGGAGATGCTACCATATAGTGTCTCCTGAAAGGCAGAAGTTCCTGGTGCGGGGAGGCAGTAACCTGCAACCTCACCACAAGTGTGATCCTAGACCAGCATCTCTTTTTGTCTGTGACTGCCCACACTGAACCCTTTTACCAGATGACGTTTTGCTTTATAACATGGGTCAACCACTGACCAATGCTGCGTAGCTGGCATTGTAATGCATTTTCATAAAGATACCCCTGAAATTTAAAAAGGACAAAAATGTTCTACTGCAAGAGTGTGCATGCAATACAAACCTGGCAGTCCTGTAAGTTGCTTTTGCCAGGGTGGGCATTTTCTGTGCCAGTTGGACATTTTTTCGGAGCAAAAGAATCTCCTAGACAGCTGTAATAAAAAAAGACAAAAGTACTTTTTTATGAAAAGACTCTGTGCCGAGGAGGATGCATAAAAAGGCACACAAATCACAAACAAAAAAAATGAAGTCCAGCCTTCCTCCAGGTCCACTACTAGACACAATCATATAAATGTCAAATGCACAAAATACTACAAGGAATTGCACAGTTACAACAAATCTGATATGGCAGAGTTTACAAGTCACAAGATGATGTTTATAAAAGAGGTTTATAACATAGAGCAGAAATTAAATATTGACCGATATTGCAAAATGATAACATTAGAATTATGGTACCCCTTTTATAAAATTGTTAGAGAGGCTTAACAGGAAAAAAATCTCCTTTCAGTTTGTCTTGCATTGTTTATAGGAATAAAAGGTTAAATGAATGCCAACTAATGAAAAACGAATTTCCCAAGGAGCCCTTTTTTTTTTGGAAACTGTTTCTTTATTTCATTTTATTTCTTCTTTTTCATTTTTTTATTTCTTTAATTTCTTTATGAGAAACAGTATGATCCACATGCAAGGGCTGGTAAGGAGGCAAATGCACTACAGAACAGTATTTCTTATGAAAATTAAAGCTTGCGCTAAGAAGACAAAGGGGCCTTCTTCGTTACTGCAAAAAATGATCATTAAACGCTTTATAAACTACCAATAAATCTTCCACGGCATTAAAAGTGAGGAAACATGTATACTGCAATTAAAAGATGTAAAATATATGAAGCAAAAAGGACATTGGCTAAACTGCACACCTGATAAGATATTTTATTCCAAATAAAGCATTCAGGCCTGTAACTGATTTCTCAGTTTTTATGTACAGTTTTTAAAGACATTTTTTGCTTTTCATCTATAAAAGGAACTAAAAAGCAGATTACTGGTGCGCAATGGTCACATCTGCAAACCAACATTTACGCCTCTGCAACATAACAGACCTATGCATAGATGCCCCAGGGCGCCCCATTTTAGAGAAAGAAGTTTTTGGAAATAAAAGCATGGATTGTCCCATTTTAAAAATAAAATTCCCAGTTTTTGCCTTTAACATCCAACATAGCTTCTCAGTGCTGCTCATCTCCTGCAGGATCTTTGAAATAATCCCTGTATACATGAATTTTCAGCAATAGCTGCATGGCATTTACTAGCAAAAGCTGCTTAATGTGTTGTGAAACAGCCACTTGTAGTTTCTATAGGAAGCCCATGTGGCAGGGTGACAATGGAGAAGTACAATTGAAAGATAAGAGTGTTGTCACCCCATATAGGAAGTACTTGAATCAGGATCTCTATGGGCACCTCACCAGGTATTATTTTAATGAATGTTGCAAAAATCAAATGAGGTGTCTTTGTAAATTACTTATGGGAATGGGTCAATTATGTTTACATATACTTCATGATAAAAGTGGTGGGTACTGGGAAAGGTAAATGCTAGGACAGAAGGCTGCAGGAGAATCCTCCTCTGTTTCTACCCCACACACTATCTAAAAAATGACTGCTAATAAAATAAAAGAGTCTTTTTTTGGTGGAATCAAAGCTCTCTTCATGAACGCCAGCACAGCCCCATCATCAAAATGTATTACAATCTGAAAATGTGTATTTTGATCTCTTCTAAAGCTGTGGAGTAATTGCAACTGGCAGATTTAATGTGAATTCTGATATTGCGGTATATGGAGATCTTCTGTCATCACAGATATTTTACACATAATTATTGTGATACTAGATAACAGTATAACTGCTCTGCTCGGCACCACTGCTTCCCCCAGGCACCTTCCATTATGCACATTCAAAAAATGTAGGACAGATAAAATGAGAGAAAAGAATAATCCAACCCTCTGAGATAATTTAAAATAATCAATATCACGAGATTAATCATTTCTTCCCTGTCTGTGTTCCAGTGACCTCCAAGATATATTATATCCATCAATCATCAATCACTGCAGTTGCGCTGAGAGATCGAGGAAGAAAAGAAGAAGAAAAGAATGATTCAAAAGAAATTTTAATAATGGAAGAGGAAATATGTCAGGTTTACAACATCTCCAGGGAACTTTCTCAGAAAAGCGAAAGAAGTCAAACACAACTATGAAGCAGACGTGAAGAATGAAACAAAAGTGAAGTCTAATATAGAAATCTGCAAGGATGATATGGTGCTTACTAACGCCTCCATCAATCTGTGCTGAAGAGGAACAGATATTGTCAGGTTTATGTTGCTTTCCTTTTTGCCTGAAAAGAAGAGCTGGTAAGCTTCCCTGTGTGCATTTCTATACTTAAAAACTATTTTTTGTTCCCTTTACTCTCTTCTAACTTAGCAAACCCTTCTCTATTCACAGATTCCTACTTATCAGCTCCAAAGAGCCAAGCTCCTAAGTTTGGTTAGATCATCCATCATTACTTGCCGATCTTAGGACAGGCTTCCCTAACGCTTCGTGAATGGTCCTCTGATTCACAGAACAGAATTTTATTTCATAACAGTTCAAACCAGAACAAAAAGGTGTTTTATCTGCTAACTTGTAATTTTGCTCAGCCCATCCTACCATTTACACAGCCCCATCATACACAACAAGGCCTTTACTCTTCACTGGGTAAACCATACAACTTGGTCACCTGTGATTAGACACTAAAGCCTCAGCAATACATCATGGCGTGTATACATCTCTCTCTTCTTGTCAGCATGTTCCTGTACCCATGCACATGTTTCTTGTTCTTCTCTCAGTTGTGCATGGTGCTGGTATCATTACAGATTCAGGTCCTTCCATCAGTTGATATAAAAATATACATTACACTAAAGGGTTGACCAAGGGTAAAAATTACATTTTTTGCCACATCACAAAAATATTACCATTAACATCCAATAAATTGCCATTTACCATGACACATTCCTCTTACACCTCGAAAGCTTAACGCGTTTTGTGGAACATGACTGCTTCTGCAGAAGCATCGTATATGGGGGGATGATGCATTTAACAGTCACGTTAAAAGAAGTACAAAAACATATCTGCCCCAACAAGTGGACAAGAGAGGTACGCAATCCAGAGCCACAGATAGCAGATTAAATGCATGGCAATTTATTGGATGTCCCGTTTGTAAATTGGAATTTTTAATTCATATAGCTCTTTTCATACTATTGTGAAATAAATTGATGGGTTTTATTGCAGTTTATTAGATAATTTTGTTTTTATTTGTGTAAGATGCCTACAAAGCCCCCTATCTTTTATTCCTTGTATTTTATGTTGATTATATTTTATGTACCATTATAAAATACATAACTGCAACAAATTGTGTTTTTATTGACTAAAGCAGCAGCATAGATCTAGGTTATTTGGTTTTCCTTACAGATAGGTAAATGAACATGCAGGATTGTATCCTATGCACATTTCTGTCTAAATCAACAAAAAGCATTTTTATCTTTGTGCAACTGCAGTCTGAAGACTAAATCAAGGTGTCATGGCTGACACCTGAAAACTTTACAATATATGGAGATTTCCTATTGATAACAGTTGGTTCAGATGGCCAACAAATCACACCAAGTTTACAGTAGTAACAATATGCTTTTTATTGCTTTATAATGTAGGTGATGCAGTATGTGTAATACCTTCCTTGTATTATTGGTTCACATTGGTTATACATTAATCAGTGAATGTATTGGCATAGTTTGTAGCATTTACAAAACGATGACACTGGAAAAAGTCAAACAAACAAGGTATTCTACAGCATCACTAAACAAGAATAAACTATTGTAATCAATAACTTCAAACCAACTGCAAAAACAATTGGAACAAATCAGAAGCACTGCAGATAGCAGAGTTTGCTGTAAGGTGCAGAGTGGTGATTAATCCACAAGAAAAGAAAGAGCATTGCAGGCACTTTTAACAAAAGACTTATGGCTGAGGCAGACACTGCGTATCTAGCCATAGACTGTATGTGTATAGCACCATATACAACAAGCAAATATGATGCAGCATTCCCTTTTACTGCCAGGAGAATCACAACAGGTATACTGAATTATTAACAGGTCAAAATGGAATAAGTGAGAGGATTTTGCTGCAAAGCAAAAAGGTCAGCAGAATTTATCAAACAGATATTATAAGGGAGTAACTCAAGAGTTCTCTGTACTTACTAAAATCCAGGCTGACACTCCCAGCAGCTGCCAGAGGAATAGTAAGTACCTGGTGGGCAGGGCAGGTAGCAGTCAGTCTCGCAGTTGAGATGGTGTACTGGAGATTGGCCAAGGACACCTAAAAAAAACAAAACAAGAAACCTTTACATCAAAGGTATTAAAAGCTACAGGGACCAGAATCAAATCCACCCCTTCATATCATACAGAGAAATATATGTATTTTGGTCACTTGTTTTCTAAAAGAAAACTTCCAAAAGAAGACAATCTATATTTATCTGCGCCACTGTCTCTTTGTGCAATCCTTTTTTTTTTTTGCAGAGCAAAACTATTTCCATCATGTCATAGTAGGGGGCACAGTCATTTGGAGTAGAAAAAGTTGGCAAAAAAGTTAAGATTTTGCTGTAGAGTTGTTGTTGGGACAGGTAAAGTACAGCCTTTTTCTTTTATGCCTAATTAAACCCAAAGGCAAATTCTCAAAGCAACTGTATTAATTAGTACAAAATATAAGTATTACCTTTGGAGCTGAACAAAGTTATGTACAAAATTATTAACCATTGTTAAGCTGTAGTGGTATATCGATCCACACAGCCTTTACCCTCTTTTAAAGCGGAACTTTCATTAAAAATTTAATTTACCTTTACATGCAAAAACCCTCAATGCATGTATAATCAGCACCCAATAAATCATGCCCTGCCTTGGCTTCCCTCTTCTTTCTGTTGCTAAATGTTTTGCCCAGTGCCAACATCCGTTTTTCTTCTGGGTACTTCATGACATTTCCAGATCTTGCTCTGTGTAGGGGCAAGATCGGGTGATGTGTCCTCTAAATGTCAAAAATAAAGAACATTGCTCATGCGTGCGATCAAGCACTTGTTTTTTTTTTTTTTTACATTTGAGGAAAGATTCTGACTATCCATGCCCCTTCTCGAGCATTTGTGGAAGGAGCAGCCTGCAGCCTCCTGGAATATGTGACACAGGTATTCCATTAGGCCGTGGGTTTCACCTTCAGTCTTTACCGCCGTGGTGGTAAAGATGGAAGGGGAGGAGATGATCTCAACAAAGTAAACAAAAAAGTTATAAAAAAAAACAATGTTTTCATTATGTAAAAGGTATATGCATTCATTTAGATATTGCTAAGAATGTTGGTGCCATTTACTGTGTAAATGGGGCATAACAAGAACTTTGCACAATAATACTACAAAAGGTACTAGTTGCTCATATTAGGGAGGAAGTAATGTAAATGAATTACAAATGTTGCTTTTCTCTATACAGAATGTCATGGAGCACATAAGGCAATTATAGCTACACCCTGTATCCTGTTGCTCTTGGGGAAAGTTGACCTCCTGCCCTGGCAGTTATACGTTTGCCTTAGATATTTATAGGGTAAAGAAAATGTCATATATGAGGGTCTATAAATCTGGCTACTGCCCTCATCCCTCTCTGTCCTATTATACCTCATTTCTTTAATCTCCTTCCAATTGTCCCTGCTGTCCTCACTATTCATTTTTATCTTATTCTCTGTAGTAAATCCATCATGTGGTATGATTTATGGATTGCATTATTGGTCATGCCACAGGCTATGCCACTCATTACCATCCTCAGGGAATTCAGCAAAACCCCTTTGGGAGCCAAAGTAAATTTCACACATAGATGAAATATATCCAGGCCCTGTGCTCACAGCACAAGGAATAATATTGGCTTTTCTAGACTGCATTTCCTACAACACGGTTCACATTGTAAATTGTGATTGAAGACAACAGATGGACGTTTACACTTTAATATATATCCTGAGATTTGATCACCTTAAAGTGTATAGACATTTTTGTTTAGTTATGTATAAGTGGTGAGTGAATAGACTGAACTCCTATCAAGCTTAAAGTGTCTGTGTCCCTGAAGGTACAACTGACCATTGTAATTATCAGGAAGATAGGAAATCTAAAATTTGACAGCTGTCACCAGAACAAAAGGCGTGAATTGATCATCCAAACGATGACCACATAGAGGCCTAATGGGTGGGAAAGACCTTGAGGAAGTAGAATAAGGCTTGTACAGGCTGTATAGCAGGCATTGCCAATCTACGGCCTGTTGGGCTTTTTAATCCAGACTGTCAAATATTGTTGCAAAATTGTCCAATGTTGGGTGACCAACAATACTGTTCCCACTGAAATGGAATGGAATTTCAATGTCAGTTTTCTTTTACTTTTAGGTAATAGCTTTTGCATGTACTTTATATCGGTTCATACAAACACTCTCTATCTGATACTACCCCAGCCTGTCTGTCAAATATTAAAACTCAATGTAGCCCCTGTTGTAGAGGTATATATATTTAAAAACAATTTGCACAATCATTATTTAAATGCAAGTACACGTATTATAATAACACGTAGACATGGAAAAATGTACAGATACAATAGTTTGATAGAAGATTTATCAACTAGATTGTGCTGTTTAGTTTCATTCACAATGAATTACACGTGCATATTTAAAGTAAATGAAAACACATCATTGCCTAGTGGATGAATTGAGACATGGGGCCTGATTTATTAAAGCTCTCCAAGACTGGAGTATATAGACTACCATAGGTGACCTTGGGTGATCCAGCAAACCTGAAACATAGGTGCAGACTGAAACTATTTGCCAAAAAATCGCAAATTATTTTTAAGAAATATACTTCAGGTTTGCTGGATTACCCAGGTTACTCCATGATAGTCAATCTTCTCGAGTCTTAGATGGCTTTAAATGAAATCCATTTAGAATAACATTTTCCATAAAAGCAATGTATCTGTACATTTACCCACGTTCTATTTTACCCATCTACTAAATACCTTTGAAGTACAATAAAGTACTTTTGCCCATACCGATACTTGTGTTTAACAAAATACTGTGCAAATTGTTCATAAATAAACCCCAAATTGTACTTTTTACAGAGCCAGAAGTCCACAATATTGATAGTCACATTGCATCCAGCAAGATGACACAAAAAGGGAAAATAAAGAAAAAATACTTAACAGTTTTACCACAATAACAAAAAAAAATGTCAGTTAAAGCATAGACTTTTTTTTCTTTTCTCTTGTATTGTACACAATGCTGCTTGTCTGTAGAATAAAATCCAACCTGTGAGAGTTTAATTAGCACACCTAGCCGTCAATAAAGCAAACCGCTTTCCATACACCAGTTGGCAAAAAAACAAAAGGAGCACAGGGGACAAAAATCAGAGTGTTAATTATTGTTCCAAATTGAATTAAATGCACAAAATAGCATGCATCCTTTATAATCAGACATACTGGACCCTCTGTAGATCAAAGGGATATCTACAAGGGGAACAATTTACATATTTATTATCTTCACTAGAAAATTAATACATTTCTCCCAAAAGTAACAGTAAAATATGACTTCTGTTGCTTGCAGGGTTTCCAATAGAATAAATTGAATTATTTTACTTACCTGAATGTGCAGCCAGTGTATCTATTGATTTTCAGACACTTTAGGTAAAGTCTGCTAAGATTCTTACACTCTTGTACCTGTAACATATTGATGTCTATAATCTCTAGGCTGTCCATTATGATTAAAGTGCATCTATACACAAAAAAGTCTTTTTTTAATTTTGAATACAGCTGGGAAGAATTAGAACTGGAGTTGATTTAT
Source organism: Pyxicephalus adspersus (assembly GCF_032062135.1). NCBI lineage: Eukaryota > Metazoa > Chordata > Amphibia > Anura > Pyxicephalidae > Pyxicephalus > Pyxicephalus adspersus. The sequence goes on from NC_092868.1 coordinate 54,547,974, forward strand.
TCACTTCTGTATGGCAAAATGTTGAGTTGCCAGGACAGCATGTCAAGGAAGACTCATACAAAAAATGTTTTTTTTTTTTTTAAAGACAAAATGGGAGCGCAGAGCATCCTGGGAAAACCACATCACGTAGGCGCAGTAAAATCAACACTCTTTTATTCCCATTTACAGCAGGCTAGGTCACCCGATCTCTGGCCTGCAAAGTGCGAGATTGGATGACGTAGCCAGAAGAAGAAAGAAAAAGAAAGGTGGCAGCGCTCGGCACTGCCATTGGAGAAAGGGCCAGCATAAAGCTGGATTCCAAGATGACGCAGGACCCAATCCAAGAGGTGAGATTTTTTTTTTTTTAGTTTAGTTCTGTTTTAACTGTTGATGATTTTCATTTACTCCCTTCTTGGTAAAAGGTTGTCTTGTAAAAAAAAAAAATGAGTGGAAATATCGAATGCAACCCCAGAAAGCGGAAATACGTGACTTCTAGCTTTACCCCACTGAAAAGTAAAAAAAAACATAGTACATATATACTGTATTTTAAAGTAAAACCCCAGCATGTTACTCCCTCTAGGCGCATCTCAAGGGGACTGGTAAATTTCGGATAAATGTAGTTTCCGGTTGGTTGCTTGATAGCTGCTATTATATAAAGACCTAACTAATTCTATACCACATACTGTACTATACTATACCATAAAGTCTGTATTATATAATCAGAATGTCCATAAAAACCACAGCATAGTATAATGACAGCAGTAGAAAATAAAAAGGTGCTCGTTATGGTGAACTCTATTCAACTAAACCTTTTGATATTTTTTAATCCAAGCTAGAGGTCAACTCTAATTCACATTTTAAACCTAGCAGTAGTAGAGTGTTCCATTATTTTGAACATCAGTTTGATGCAGCAAGTCTGGAGTTTTGGCGATAAGTTATTTCAGATGCAAGGTTATTGGGTAAATTGGAGCTTTTGTCAGGTTTTAGACAATTCTAAAAATATATCCTAATCTTACATATTTATACACAACCTTACAAGGAGCAAATAAATATAACTATTCTTACATACAACTTTATTTTCTTGACACACTTACACATCAAGAGCATAAGGACATTTCAAAAGTAATCTCACCCTCATTGAGGTGACATATGGGAATTCATCTCACTTAATCAATAAATGCAATAATACACTCAACCTCCAATTACTATAGATATATCATAAGCGATTTAAAATAATCATTACCAATCCAATGTGTCCAGAAAAAAAATGTTGTATTTTATTGTTATTCTGGAATATGGTTTTATTATATTATATTATTTTTATATGCCCCCCTATTTGAGGTGAGAATTGTGCCTGGACGTCTTATCTCTGGGGCAATCTCTGAGAGCTATCACTACTCATCTATGTTAAATTGTTGTATTTTAAAATAATAATATTCTCAACATAAACTACCCCATTTTATGAGATTGGGCCTCCTGTTTAAACAATTCCAAATGCACAGTAAAATAATGAGTTCTCCTAAAAGATATTTTTTATAATGTAATTTATTTTATGTATATCTGGTGTTGTTCCCTTATGCTCTTCCCTTCCCCTTCTTCCAATTTTTATTCTCTACCCCAACTGCTCCCCTCCCTCTTACTATGTACATAGTAACATAGTCAGTTGGATGAATCTTTAAAATGTCTACATTTTTTGCAATTTTTACCATGAGGACATTAAACTTTTCTTCTCTAAAGCTACAACTTACAGCAAGCCAGCAGCTTGACAACATGTTAGGGCCCCTACCCGGATCAATTTGTAAATGTCTACAACAAAAGAAAAGGTTTGTCATACCTGCTGAAAATGTAATTGGTCAAAAAGGGTTAAACTGCTGACCAAGCAAATCCCAACAAAAGCCATAGCAAATGTGAATTACAAATTACAATGAAGATGTCTATGGAATTTCTTATCTACATAGAGATTACACCAGCACTCTGATACTGGACAAACAAAAAGCCAATCTACATTTACAATAGTTAATGACCTATCACTATAATAAATGGCCCGACCTTTGTGATGTCACATGTACCATCAATGATCTGTGAATGTTAAGGGAGAAATTCATCACTGTCACCTGGAAGTGGAAATGGGACAAACCTTGGGCCAAGCTGATAAAAAGCCAACGTAAACACAGCTTTCCTGATGCAAGTTTACAGCATTTTGGGGGATGCATCAGAAACTTTATTTGCTGCAGCTAAAGAGACATCACATCTACAGGTCTTTTTTTTAAAAAAAAGTCAAATGGCACAATGCTGTAGCCATAACAATTGGTTATGAGTAGTTTTTTTTTATTGTTCTCTTCTTAACTCTTGAAGAAAACTTGTTTTTAAATCAGAAAAACTTTGTACTGCAATTATTTATTTGTTTATGCACAACAATTATGGACACATAATAAATACAAATAGTAGCAATCAAGTATGTAAGATAAATGATAAAAAACACAAATAATAAACTTAAATCAAGTATCTAAAATTTAACCAAATGATCTATACACATGGAATTCACTATCTGAGCTTTGCTAAGCTATACTGCATACTATATACAAATCTACAGATTATACTTTGCGTATGAGCTGAATAAAAAGCAGGTCCATCCAAAAGGGAAAATTGAAATTTTGACCACTGGCTTCCTATACATTTCTGTGTTCCTGGCCCATTTCCAGCTAGGGGTGTTCTCATCAATCTTTGAGCTTACAGCAACTCTGTAACACCTTTCATTAAAATAAAATAAGTTCAATGATATGGGTAACCCTTATATTGGGCATAGCAAGTGTGAAGACCCATTCATTTGCTCTAATAGAGTCCCCAAGTGATTGAAAGGAAATGTAACTCTTCCCCATGAACAGAAATCTTAGTTTTCACACTGAAAGACTGAAGCTTTCACAGTTATAATGCTTACTAAACTCAAGTTGTCATTTTTTTTGCAAGGCAAAATGAAAATTACAGGTAGGGTATGATGTCCAAGACATTTTCACAGCAATATACATGCGATACAGTTTAATGTGTAAAAAAAAATCAATGAAATGTACTCTGTATATTTTTATTTTTTTTTTGTCTAGTTTGTTATAAGACAGCAATAGATTCAGAAAGATCTGGCACAACTCCTACGGAATATAAAAGGTGTTTATTTAAATAAATATTACTTAAAGCATGAGATTTTTTTTTCAAGGATACAGGGAACTGACCAGAGTGCTGAAACTAAACATGTTCAGTAAGAGTAATAATTAAAATATTACAAAAAAAATACATTCACCCAAAAAAAAAAAAAAAAAAAAAAAAAAAAAAAAAAAACAGAAAAACGACACTACCATGTAATAATTTGTTTTTTTTCTTTTTTGACAAATAAAATGTGTCTGAAAAAAACTCACCGTAAAGTAGACTATTGATAAGGTAAAACAGGATTTGGTGTCTCATTTTAGTCTTCTTTGCTAGACTTAAAACTTAAGGCATGAAAAGAAATTCTAAACAGGACATGTTTTGGAAATATTTTTCCAACTATCGATAATTGTCAGCTCTTTGGGTCCATATTTTGTAATCCACAACTGTACACGAAGAGACCAGAGTCCACAGAAAAACGGAAGACAAGACTTTGTTACAGTTGAGTCACTTGCTTTTTAAGTTTGATGTCTCTTTTCAGGTGAAACAAAACCCTCAGATAAGGACTTGTAACCTAGATCTGAGCACATGAAAGAGAATACCTGGAGATCATTTTACCAGTGAAATCATCCTCTGGGGACATCAGCTTGCACCATGGTTAAATTATTGAACTCTGTACACAGTCATTCTATAGTAGTTAAGTCATGTTTTCTCATTTCTATAACTAAGCATTACTTTGACATTCTGCAATCTTATCTCACATTACAGAGCACACTGGCAATTAAGCTGCAAAGCAATCCATGTTAAACAGCACACCATCTGGACCGAGGCAGGCCCAGTGGCCCCGGGTTCTTGGATGGCAGAGCAGCCAGGCAGCAGTGACTTGAGTCTCCGAACATTTCAATTGTAGTTAATGATGCACTGTGCAAAAAGCAGAGCTGAACTCGAACCAAGATGTCTGCTTACGGTACCAATAACAAGGCCAATGTTTTAGCTTGGAGGGTTTAATCTACATTGTACACATTTTATCACATTTTAAAACTCAGATCTTTGGCTCCAGGGTCCATTTTCCAAAGCAGTAAATCTGTAGTGGTTGGTGTGTTGGAAATATGACCAGAAATATTGAAGTCTTTCTCTAGCTTAGATGCCCAGGCCTAATTTAGCAGCGTTATTATGGATAAGCAGTGCATCTGCCCAAAACATGCCTTTTAATTCCACTATATAGGTAACCCCATGCATATGAATACGACTTGTTCTTCTATGATTAGTCTTCATGATTGATGATGAATTTATATTACTGATCTGCATGATAAATTGTCCATTTTTTCCATTATTTTAGAAAACTGTTGTAACATTTTTATTTAACTATGTAAAAACCAACATACTAAACTCCCTCACCTACCAGATCAAGTTTACTGCTCTGTGTTTGTTTGTTCTACAACCTTTAGCAATATTACACACATATATAAAGTACTATATAAAAACCCTTCTTACCCGGGACTATATTTGTATATGTATGCAACAGATTTCAACTTTAAATTTCAGGTTTTCTGTGTTATATAAAACTCCAAATAAAAAATCTTACCTGTGGCAACCTTGTGTTCCTAACACACTGGAAAACCACAAATTCCGCAATAATTAAAGAATCAGTCAGCAAAAAAAACACTACTTTAGTGCATGAAAGAGCTGAAAGTCGAAATCCATAACCCATACATTACCTATAAAAAACAAAGTGGCTGAGAAAGTTATCTTAGTGATTGCCCCCCAATCTAAACACATTAGGCCTCTTCAAGGATAAATCAAAGTTTTTGAAATGTTTTGGACTAAAGCCTTGTTGAAAGAAGAATAACTAGTTTTTTTTTTTTAGAAACATGTGGTTTTTCTATTGATACTCTACCTGTACCTATGAACGTATTGAACATTCTTTTGAACTTAGGCTTTGATTAGGCGAACAAACAAAACTTTCTTCCCTCTCAGGGGTGGTTTCAGAAACACAAAGCCTTTTACCAAAAGAATAGCCTGCTGGCTAGCAAAATACAGATGAATCAGACTGGCTTCCTTAACAGCGTTTCACTTCTTCCAGATACAACTAGGGAACTGGCTCGCACGGTCACAACGCTGTAGCTTAGCACCAGGTGTGTTATATCTGCCCCACTCTACTCTTGCAGAAACAACCTACAGGAAAAGCTAAAGCTTCTCTGCAAACTGGCTTTACCTTAGTAAAAAAAAAAAAAAAAGAAGAAACCGCTGTCTCAAATTATGTCCACCCAGGTTTTTCCCCAGTAACACAGGTACGCTGTTGTACCTGTGTTAATGACCTCCCTGTCTTTTGTGATTCAGTCAATGGGGCTTATTTATTAAAGCTCTGCAAGGCTGAAGAGGATACACTTTCATTAGTGAAGCTGGGTGAAACCTGGAATGGTTTTCATAAAAGTCATTTGCTATTTGTTAGGAAATATTTTCAATCCTGGAACAGATCCATTCCAGGTTTGCTAGATCACTTAGTTTTAAATAAAAAAAATAAAAAATAAATAAAAAAAATCAAGGCCTCATGTCACCTGGTGTCACTTTTCGTTATATTACCCATTGTCCATTTGATTCCCTTTTTCTGCACCATTGTATACTTTGATTTTGGTAAACTGTTCTATTATCATCCAATAAAATTTTTTTGGAAAAAAAACCCCACAAGCACTTAGGTTGCTTCTAAAGGATTACAGCAGGTTCTTTTGATATGAAGATGTTCATGGCCATAAAAGGTCTCATTCACCTGAGTCCTTCTCAAAGTCCAATCTTTATTTTTCTCTGTATTATACTTTCCGCTTCATTTTTTATACCATGCTCTTCATTTCCTCCTTCCAACTATTATAGTTCTTCCATCTGTAGACACTGCTAACATGCGTTCTTTTCTTTGCTCTACTGTTTTATGTTTTCTCTGGATCTGTTGTCTGTACTTCCTTGTTATGCAAAAAAATTAAATCAAGAAGCATACCTACTAAAAAAATAATAACACAAATATTTAAAAATAAATAAAACATTAAGAAAATCACTTGCTATCATTCCAGATATAAAGTTCAAATAAAATTTCAGCACTCAGCCTCACCACTTTAATATCGGTTGGTACCACTTGCTAATGTCACATGCTACACAGGAGCACAATTGACATCTCTAATTAATTGCTGTTGCCAGACACTGGAAGCTGCTGTCAGAAATGTTTTGAAGATCTTTCCTTCAAAGTGCCATACAGGAGAAAGGCTAAAGTTCAGGACAAGATGTGACCTACGCTTCATTCTGTGTTTGTAATGAACGTTTCTCTAGGTTGGTTTAATTATGAAATTGTATGCTCCTTGGATATTTTGTTTACTAATCCTGAGCACAATGCAAGCACTCTTGTACCCAGTGGACTTTTTACCCAGACACTTTCAGAAATGAGATCCCAGCTCTCTGGAGTTTAATTTTCTATCTAGTGTAAATATCACAGAATTGTATTGCCTTGCAGAAACTGGATACAACTAAGCCACGCCATCAGTTGTTAAGTGTGCGCTAGAGAGACAGAAAAAAATCTTGTCAAGGAGAAGGTTTAATATAAGCTCTGCAATCTCCAAGATAAAGAAAGGAAACATGGTCTGGTAAATTAGGCTTGATTTGCACTTAACAGCATAAGTTAGATGCTGCCATTCTAGTCTGATTAGAGTTAATGGACAAATCTAAGATATGCGGGGCCTTAATAAATAAAGCCAACATGTTGCCATGAAAACAGAAATAATATTGTTTCACAGTTGATTGTGCTTGAACTTTTGGTCATACATAATCCAATTTATACAAATGTAGACCTCAATAAGTATCTAAAGTGTTTTTATTTTTAGCCTTGAATAGAGTGCAGTCCTTTTATTTGCTGTCTACATCTCTTCTTGAGAAAAGAGATGAGCAAACATTGAATAGGTTGTGGCTTGGCCAAACCTTTGAAATATTTGCAAGGCTCCAAATTTGTCAAAGAAAGTTCTAACCACGCTCCACAAAAGTTTGCATTACAGAGCAGAAAATATCTCAAAATTGGCCAAAGTTTTTGGAAGCTCCTTGCAGATTTGCTTGAAAGGATGATGGGGCCAAAAAACAGACTGAGCCACCTAGCTAGAAAGGCGAGGTCAGGCCACTAAGATAAGCAATTGAGGATATTTGGTACAAAGCATCCATGGAGCTGTTTTTACCCCCAAAAAGCTCTTAGGGAATCTGAACTGAAAAAATATTATACATTTTAGATTGTTTTATGGACATCTGAATTGATAGCATCAGGTGTGAACTATGAAAATCAGTGTTCTCCCCAGCCCCTTTTAGCAAGGTTCACCACCCGACTGTTTTTTGGGTGATTACTGAAGAGTTGGGTAAGAATACAGGGGCCACCACCTGGCTGCACTTTCTTCCTATCCAGAGTTAAAAACATTTTTGGTGAAAATACTCAAGATATATCCACTTTTAGTAACCATTGTCACTGCAACTTAACAGGTAAAAATAATCTTACTTAAAACATAACAATATTACAGCGTACCTAAACTTAACATTTTTACTTTACATAGAAGGGTAGATAAGGGTAGATGCCGATCTCATGCATGCATCGTGAGATGAGCTCTCTTTTTTTTTCTCCTCTTCACAGTGGCTACGTCACCCACAGAGCAAGAAGACCGTAAGGGAAGACAGGGGATGGCGGCAACCAGCAACGGTACGAAGAGGAATCCCAGGACGACGCAGGACCGGATCGCAAGAAGGACCAGCAAAATTGAGGGATCTGCAGAATTAAAAACAATTTTTTGTTTTTAGTTTACTTCCATTTTAAAGCAGAACTAAAGTTTGAGGTATTAAAATGTCCCTTCTGCAATAAGTACTCTTACTTGCCTAAATACTCAAAGAAACCGTCAAAGATGCACATGCGCAGCTCACCATGGGATCCCAGGATATCCGGCACTCCCAGTTTTCCCTGCTCTTTCCAGGACTGAATGAACTCTTGCAAGCCTTAGTGAGAGTTACTTCTCTCTGACCCAGCATATGAAGATCATTTCTAGAAAGATAAGAAGAAAGAAGATGGAGAGGCATCCTGCAGTGGAAAAGGGACAGGTTAATATAGTGGAGTTTTGCAAAACGCGTCGGGTTATGAGACGTTCTTTACCATCATAATAGGAATACCACTGTATAGCTTACTAACCATCTTCCCATATTGAATTTTTTTGGGAAATATTAGCAATGCCTTTGTATAATTACATGTCAGCTGGAATTTTATTTATGACCCTTTTTGTCTACAAATACAATTTCTGTTGCGGCACCAAAAAACCCTAGCTGTTCTAAAGACTAATAAAATGTGAGATACAGTAAACTGCCTCCCCAAAAACACACTTGGATGAGCAGCAATTAACAAATTGGATAAAACAGGCCATTCTCCATTATGCAAATTACCAAAAATATGTGCATGCAGTATTGTGCAAGACTTCTAGTTCTAGCAGCTTTCTGCAATAGTAAGGTAACAGCAAGCAATAGTAGAAACCAGGTAACCAATCACCCGCTTGATTTTACTTTGTACTCTACACCAGTTGTTGGGGGCAAATGGCACATTTATATTCTCCATGTCTTATACTTAGCACAGAGCATAAAACGGATACTGGAAAAAAAGAAACTTATAAGTTAATAATAATTAGATTTTAAATTCTTATATCAGTTTCCTTCTTGCTGGTGACAGATACTTTTTAAAGTGTGTCATTCTACTAGTAAAATGTCACAGAGGACATTAAAATACATGTGAAGCGAAATAACTGTAATTTATTCAACAGCCTTTCCATCAAGTTACCTCTTTGGTTTGTTTGAAGCTTTTACTACGGCACCCTGGCATTTCCAAAGAAATATTTTATCCAGAAATGCTGAGGCTTATATTATCAAGTATTAGCTGCTTTAGGAGTCAGTGTAACAAGGACGCCACAGAAATAGTTGACCTTTAGCATGTCTCTAAATGACAAATGAGAGTTATCTCACACCAGGAGGTGAGAAGCACCTGGGGAGCTGTGCTCTGGGAGAACAAACGCTGGCGAATAACACCTAATGTCCTCGGTGCTTTTCATCTTCAAAATTCTTCGGTGCTCGAGAGTTTAAATTAATGCAAATGCTAAAATCTGGGGTATAAGGACAAGATGGAGCTGTAAGGGTGACAAAAAGGAAGAACTCTGGGGTGAAAATACTATACAGAGACAACAAAATAAGAATTGTAGGTGTAAATGTAATGTTGACCAATAATTGTGACAACAAGGCAGGTATATTAGATATAAACATTGTGGAGTAACAATGGTTGGAACAAGGGAAAAATCCAAGGAATAAACACAAAATAAACTGAGAGGGTTAACACAAAGGCATGTACATATGCAATATCAAGAACAAGTAAGCAAGTTGGGGTAGAAATACATTTGAATCAATGATGACGTTAAGGCAGCAAAATGGGATAAACAGACACATACGAGGGTCAGTAGTGGCAACAATAATGCCACAATCGGAGGTATAAACATGGCATATTAAAATATGGGAATGGCATAATTTACAATTAAAATTCAAAAAGAAGCATGTGCCTGCCATCATGAATATTTATCAGAGATTTTAAAAAAACTAAACCAGCTAAAATGCTGCTCAAGACTTCAGGCTCCTCGGATACACTTTTCCTAAAGTGTGAAACGGCAGTCCATTCCAGCTAAAGGTAGCCAAAAAAAATCCCTCCTGTGCTGTAGGCAAAATAATTTTGTTTGAATGACCATGCATCAGGAAATCCAAAAAGCCTCCGTAAATATATATTGTTATCTATGTCTAGTGAATCCTAACTGAAATCTATGCTTTTAACCAAATTGGGGAATCATTGTCAGCCTTGTTTAGAAACAGTACTAGGTGATGAGGGAAATATCAGCAGAATCCATGTACTGAAGTTAGACTAGTAAAAAATATAGTCACATCGGCTGATCTGGCTGGCTTGCATTAAGTGCATTGCTCCATGCATGTTTTTATTGAATGAACCTATTTGTGGCATGATGGTAACACAAGAACTGTTAGTTATATGTCAGGTATGGTACAACTAACGCAGAGGTGTGTGGTATTGTTCAGAAGCTGGTATTGTTCAGACCCCTCCACCTGGTCCAGTTTCTGTTATTATGACATGTATAGTAAGACTTTTTGGCAGCTTTTACTAGTTATTATATCATACAACACAAAATAAATCTCTCCAGCAATACAGCTTCATCTATAGAGTCTGCTCTCTATTGTTCACACATATCTTACCCCCTTGAAAGAACTTCTCCATCAAACTTCTATATTTATTGCCAACTTAAAAGACAAAACAAAATTTTAACAATTGACACCCCATCACTTTCATCCACAGGACATCTGTGCTAACAGAAAAACAAACGAGCCAATTATTAGAGAAATGCATCACTCCCTAATTGGCTGATGGACAGCCATCATTTATCTTGGAGAAAGATGATGGACAGGAAGGGGAACACTTCAATCTGTAATTTCTGCGGAGCAATTAGCTTTGTATTAAGTACACAGACAAGGTAAAAGTGTGTAGCAAGTCACAAAACGACAGATATTTCTGCTAGACAGGCTCGCTCTATCACACACATAACACAAGACATCCTTTTTGGTTACGTGCATCAGTAATGTATCGCTTGCTTTAAAGGCAGTGTGCAGGAAGGTTACACCGCAGGGTGCTCTGTTACAGACAGTGGGGGAGAGAAAAATCAGACAACCTAGTGAGGACGCCACTAAGGACAAGTGTGCATCCCAGTGCCTACACCCGCCATTACTGATATTTTCCAGCAGATGCAAAGGCAGCAGGAAAAAATAATTACTTGGTGGATTTATATTCTTTGCCACAAACATTTTACATCATTTTAACATATCAAAACCTGGCAGAGACCCCACATGACATACACCAACATAAACAAATAATACATTCATTAGTATTATTCATTTCTGTTAAACAAAGCTTTGAAAAGACTTACACAGGGACCTTATTGCCTTACTCTGAGTCACAATGGGCATTAAAGTCAAGGCTGCCTAAAAAAAGAAGCATAAGATACTCACAACAACCAGATATAGATGTTCAAATTTCAGCATTATTAACTCCCCTGAAATCAAATTGTAATGTAATTTTAAAAACAATATTTCAATCCATGGCTTTTATTAGATAAACATTGAATACTTTATGTACTCAAATATAGACCAACATTTGTTTGCTCTTAAATTAGAAAAAGAATCCAGGTTTATACTCAGATGACACCTAGATGCATGTCAGGAAGCTGTATTAGTTTCTGAAAGATGAGAGTTGTCTAAAGACAAGCTGTTTTTATTACTGGACATGAGGACACCGCGGCATCTACTGCTGGCCAACAGTTATGCATTAAAAGATCATTTAAGAGCAAACAACCCAATATAAAATACTTTAACCTGTAAAAAGTAAAATAATATACAGACTACATAATACTTTTCTCCTTTCAATATATGTTTTAAAATAATAACGTGATTATCTATTTATTTACGGTTTTGAATGTTACCAGTGACAAATACTAGGTTTATACTTCAATCAAAGTATATTTTTCAGGTAAAAGTAGGCACCTTGATTTAAAGCTGGATTGGTTTATAAATTTCGGCTCAGGTCTGATATGGGGTTCCTATCTCCCAATAGTGAAGGCATACCATTCAAGAAATCTGACCTGAGCAATGACATGCAACCAACACTGAAATGTATGTAGACATAAAGTGGCTAGAGAGATTCACAATTAGGAGAAAGTTCTTATTTAAAGTTTAAAGTTTTTATTTCAACTTAAAACTAAACTCAATTCAGACTCTGAGCACCCACTATGCACGTTAAATGTTTGTTGAAAAGTAAATGGCAGTATTTGGGAACCATTTTTTGCAAGTGGCTGTGGTGTATTGCAGCGCAGTTCTAGAATGTCGATTCTGTCGATTTTGACCATGTGGCTGCCTTTGTGTTACTATTCAGTTGTTTTCTGCTCCCGAGTGCAACCAGGAGCAGCGACCCGCACAGTTTTCCACCAGAGCTATGAAAGGGCCCTCATCCTCTATTCTTGTTCTGGCAACATCCATGAAAACGTGTGGAAAAAATGACTGCTGCCACGTGGGAATAGTTTTACAAAGCCAATCATTTCATTATTTTACTGTCAACATTTTGTCATTTCACAGAGTGTAGGAGCCTAAAGCTTTATTAGGAACAATGGAGCATTTCAGCAGATTGGAGGCAAACTATACCATAGAAATTAATGTGGGTGTTTTGGATATAATAAAATCAAGACTTATTGTTCATTTACTAAAATAAATGAGTTCACAAAATACCTTAATGCAGCAAGCTAAAAAAATTGAAACCTGAAATGATCTACTGAATACTGATATTGCTCTTTAAATATTAAAAGCTAACAAGGATCTCAGAAATTCTTTATTCCAGTGCTTTATAGGCCAAGTCCCCATGACATGTTATTAAAGAGAACATGATCTCACTGACCTGAAACAATCATGTGGCCAGTAAAATTTAAAGAAACTGTCTTGAATGGTTATTCAGTTCAGTGGCTCACTAAATAGTAAAGCCAGAAATATAATGACATCCCTGGAAAGTACATCTTTTTATATAAGTGGGGAATGACAGCTTCCGATTTCTATTCTTACAGGTAAATGTTATTATTGCATCAGCAGCCTTGGCGTTAAACATTGATGTATTTTAACATTCACATCAAGTAACCCCATAGGAAAGGGATAAAAAGACCATTAATATATAATGACCATCATTATTATAAAAAGGACACAGATATTTACTAGCAACATTAAAAAAGGCAAATCTGTGCAAAACACTAAAATGCAGTAAAACCCCATAATAATAGGTCCTCCAAAGAGACATCAGGAGGAGAACACCAAGAAAATATTTCCACTTATTTCTACAGACTTTGTTCTGGTAAAAAGGTTGTGGTTCTTTTCAGAATTGTGCATGAGTGTCTCAAAAGAAAACTACTAGCAGGTCCTGGTCTGAACTTACAAACTCCTTGCTTTTGTAGAGAATTTTAAACCCATTTTGGGAATGGGTAAATTTATACATTCACAAAAAAATCAAACACCATTCATCAACACCCCTAAAATACAGCTTACAATATGCGCAACCATTCACAACCAGGGTTCTTCCTTTGGAGGTATTCTTGAGCTCACTGACCTCCTGTCTGGTCATACCTGATGGTTCCGTGTCCAATATTAATGGGCAGAGCCAGTAGCAGGACAGCATTTTTTTATGCCTTGTAGAAGGACAACAAGTGTGGTGCCAAGTTCAAAGAATATTTGTCATATTGTGCCTCAATTTCATCTGGAAAGGGAATTAGAGGGCCTGCATAGGGCCATGCATAATTGTGTTGCTGCAGATTTGGAGCATTTTATTTGGGATCCAGGCCCAGAGTGTCCTGGAAAGAAATGGGTGGGTGAGGTACTCCTGCTAGAAATTAAAGGATAGAGTTGCAGAGGTCAGGTGGCTCAGGTGGACAGACCGGACTTAACCTGTATGCTAGGAGAGCCCAGGAGGTCTCCCAAATTTAGGTCTGTGGGACCAATGACTCTAAAGAATGTCAGAGAGAGAGAGAAAGAAAGACAGACAGGAGACTAAATTTGAGTTCCTTCTTTCCACACTGTGATGACACTGATCCCATGTGAGGGAAAACCATGGAATTTGTTTTCTGTGGAGGTTTTTTGTGAATAAAAGTGGCCAGAGTGCCCTGACATTTGAAATAGCTTTCTGCAGTAAGTATGTTTGAAGCTGATTCCTTACAGCCCGTTACAGAACAGTATTTTGATTTGTATTGCATATTAAAAGGCGATGTCAATTTTGCAATAAAATATACTCACCTGCCTGAACACTCCCTTGGCTGTTAAAATTACATAGCTGCACATGCCAGGTTTCCCTTCAGCTTCAAGGACTGAATAAACTCCTGTGTGCCTGTGCAAAAGTAATGTCATTTCAGCTCAGCCAATCAAGATCTAAACAAAGAGGAGAAGTACGAAGATGATGATGGTGCCTGCAATGGAACAGATCAGTACACACGGGTTTAGTTCCTCTTTAAAGGCAATGGCAGGGAATCTAAAGTCTGAATTGATTAGCTTTTTTATTTCCTTTATGCCTTCAAAAGATGAAACAAACAGTGACACATTGTCAGCATGAAATACCTGCTGACTCCTATAGTCATACAAGATGGCCACAGCAGTATAATTTGAATTTCACTTCTGGCCCAAGGGATTGTCAAAATAAATATACATTTAACAGAACAAGGTAAGTAACACATACTGTGCAAAAGCTAATTATCTCACCTCCCTGTCTTAAGCTGCGTACACACGGCAAATTTTTCTCGCCCGATAATCGGTATCGGCCAATTATCGGGCGAAAATCTGCCGTGTGTACAGTCGGTCGTCGTCCATCGTCCGACGACCGTCCTGGCGGATCCATGGACGATGGATGACGACCGATCGTAATGAAAGGGAAGGGGAGAGCGCGCAGCAGGGTGCCGCTCTGTCGCTCTCCCCCTCCCCTCTCCATAGCGCATGAACGGTGCTGTATGTACAGCATCGTTCATGCATCGTGCAGTCTTTTCTCGTTGGAAAGGATCGTGAAAGATCCTTTCCAACGAGAAAAATTGCAGGTGTGTACGCAGCTTAACAGTGCAAAAAGTAAAGGTAAAGAAAGACTACAAGGTCAGTCTATGAAAGAAGGAGTCTGTGTCTCTATCTGTTATACAAAGCAGTGAGATGATATTGAGCTCTTGCCATGAATGGGTAAACTTCTACAAACATGCAGGACAAATGCCAGCATTCTCTGCTGTTTAGTTTGTTGTCAGCCACCATTTAATGCCGTTGTGTTTCCCTTCATGTGCTGAAATCATGAGAAGTGTAATAGTTGAGCAATGCATCAGTTTGATATTGTGTATACATTTTCACACCAGAGCAAAAAGAATGCCCCAAGGAAACTTGCGCTGACATTCTGCAGCAACTTGAAGTGGACCCAAACCTTCTTCATAAAGTCATCACTTGTGAGGAAACCGGGATCCATCAGTATGATCCTGAAAAAAAACCTCAGTCAATGTACTGGAATCAAAAATTCCAAATTCACAGCCATGCTCATCGTGTTTTTTGACATGAAGGGCGTCATTTCCAGAAGGCACAACAGTGACCCAACGTTATTATAAGGAAGTTCTGACAAGGCTGAGAGAGTCCGGAAAAGACGGCAGAAATGTGGGAAAATGGTTTCATTCTTCATCAGGACAATGCTCCTTCTCACACAGCGCTTTCTGTGACCAACAAACACATTACTACTGGAAAATCCTCCATATTCACCAGATTTGGCACCTTTTTTAAATTGAAATTTTAAATTGAAATCTGTTAATAAAGGAACACGCTTTGTGTCAATAAATGCAGTAAAAAAAAAAAAAAAAAAAATCAGATATCCAGAAACAGCAAACAGAAACTGATCTGCTCCATGCCTTCTACCAGTGGCAAACCAGGTGGAATCTGTGTTTAATTGTGAATGGAGAGCATATTGAAGGGGACAAACATTAGAATTGTAATATAAATAAATAAAAGTCAGTTATTATATCTCGTTATTTCATAGACAGACCTCATATAACTAAACTGTTTTATAAAGAAGAACTCTTAAAATGGAAGTAGTGAATGCCTATATCTATTTGGAGATAAGCTGTTAAACAGTTTATCATTGGGCCTGACAAACTGTGTTTGTACCCATTACGTCCTCTCCGCCATCCTGACTGATAGCACAGCTCACAAACAGCAGTTCAGGAAAGGCCAGAGTTGACAGACCTACTCAGCTGTGAAGGAAGAAGCAAAGACGTGGCCACACATGTAAGCAAACATTTGATATAATCCCAATGGAGGGAGGCAGTTAGAAGATCAGGAAATCGTTTTATTTTTAGAAAAGGGTCAGCGGCTTTGCATAATGATTAGCGTATGATTAGCATACTCACCTTGCTGCCCTGGAGCTCCAAATCCAATACCCACTAAAGACAAATTTGCATGGAGATTTCAAGTTTTCTATACATTAGTGTATCCTCCAGGTGGTTCTGGAGCTGGCAGAGAAGTGCGTGCAATGTCGTTTCCATCAGTTTGGTGCTGCCCTTTCAGTATCCAGTCACAGTGGTCTGAAAGTGTTGCTTTAAAGTGAATCTGTCATGAGGCCTGTATAGGGGCCACCATTGCTGGTTGTCTTCTACACATTTTAGATTTTTGACTGTGTACATCATTTTATTTTAACCACAGGGTTAGCCACACCGAAACCAAAGCATCATAACAACAGCTAGTGTCATTGTTTGTATCTGCCATTTGCAGCCTCTAATGTACACCGCTGTGAAATATGTTGGCACTATATAAATACAGTATAATATTAATAAGGAAATAGTATCCTCCAAAGGAATAAGCAATGGAAACCTCTATTATTCTCTGAATCCCTTTTTCTGTAGCAAAAAAGTGAGGGTCAAAGCCTGAGAACAGTGTCTGACAGAGGTATCTGAAACAGAAAACGGACTAAATAGAATCAAACATATTTTGGCATTTTATATGCTGCATGTACATTTACATTAAAGAGATGTTGGCACTTTACCCATTCAGAGCACAGTGACTTTGACATAGAATCCTCAGGGTTATATTCTTACCTACGTAAACAATCTGTTCGGCTCCACACATTATTATTAGCCAGAATTTATATAGCACCAACATATTACACAGCACTTTACAAAGTCCATAGTCATGTCACTAGCTGTCCCTCAAAGAGTCTCACTATCTAACGTATTCATATGTCACTAACGTAGTCTAAGGACATTTTGGGGGAGGACAGGAAGAACATACAAACTGCAGACAGAGTCAGGATTCGAACCTGTGACCTAGCCCTGCAAAGACAAGAGTGCCAACACTGATCCAACCGTGTTGCACATATTATCAGGACCCTTATGCAGGACTTGAGGGTATGGGAGAGCATGTGATCACCCTTATGTAATAATGCTCAGGCCAAAATATTGCCAAGGCAGGGTATTATGATTTCATTTCCATGTCCAATGCCAATGTCCATTCCAATGACAGTCAACACTGAAGCTTAGATAGGCAGGGAGGTGATAAGAGATCGGGTAAGTATAAATTCCATGCAAGATGGAAGGAAGACACTATAGGTAGACGCTGTAACTTTAAAGAATATATACCAAAAAGAATTATATACATTATCTATTCTAAAAGTAAAAAATAAGGTTGTGTATGAGGTTGGATTAAACTCTGCTCAGTAACATTCGTCTTTAAACTTTAATCCCGTTATCAAATGGTTATCTATGTTCTACATGATCTATAAATAATTTTACACAGGGACTCGGCTCCCGCAGATGATACTCTTTGACAATGTCATCAGACGTGACCTGGACATAAAAGCATTTTTCATTGGAACAGCACATTTAAAAAATGAGTGGTGAAGTAGAGAATTGCCATTGCATACAACAATACGATGTCAATGATAAAAGCTTTTAACAATGGCAGGTATTCAGTCAGCGGAAGGCCCAGGACATCACCACACCCCTCCTACTAACCACAGTCTATTCACACAGCTCTGCCACCCTTCCATAAATCAATAGTGATAGATAGCTAATGGGAGAATGCAAAGAATTAATGTATGTAAATGGAAAGCAAATCTCAATTTAACACCAGTGCTTTGCTTAATAAAAAGCTAGTGACAACACAAACCAGAGCTGGATGGGATTGCTCATGTGAAGATCACCTCCGCCATCTCTGCTGTCACTGCTTGTTTGCGGGATGGCTGCCATTAATCCATTCTGATGTCAAAGAGCCAAATACGTTTTGCTCGTGCGTATGAAGAAAGGCTTTTGTCCACGCGAGGCTGAATCTGGATGGAAAACAGGGTAGAAAGATAATGAAAAATCGAGGTATGAGCCTTTATATCTGTCATACACAATTCTTCTATCATACCTTATTACAAATACACCGAATGCAGAACAGGAAAATGACTGCAAATGTTAAAATCTTTTTTGATGAAAAAAAATGTTGCTCTCTGGGAGCAGCAATGGCTGATTGCTCACTTTGCAAATGCAAGTTGCCTAGTGGTTATTCTGTTCATGATCTCATGATGAGTATAAAGATTTATATCTGGGTAACACTGAGTAAACTCCCACTCCTTCTAACATGGAACTTATGCAGGGACTGACTCGAAGAGGAATTGATGGGAGGGAGGTTGGGGGCGTACGAGTTAGAACGAGAACTTAGAAAGGGACCTCTAGTTTAATTTCTATTTTCCTTATATGCATGCTTGTTTTGGGTAAGTGGCTAACAAAATATTAAAGCGAATGGAGAAATTTGGGGCCGGGGGTGCATGCACGCAGCTGGTATTGATGGATGGCTTTTAGTGTAGCTCTCCATCTCCTCCGGGCAGTATTCTGACAATGTCAAAGCCACAGAAGGGTTTCCTCTTGCACCACCTAGCACTAGACTTCCACCTCTACCACCTCTGGGTGAACATTCAGGTTCACAATTTAAAATAACAGTACCCGCCATAAACCGATGCAGCCAATCATAGAGACCTTACACAAGAATCCACCCAAGATGGCAAATCCTCTTGGAAAGAGGAATTAGAAGTGGAATTCAAATCATTTTAAAGGTGGATTTTCCCACTCTCCTCATGAACTAGTGGACTCCAATACTGACCATGATGTTGTGCCTGACTTGCAGCTCGCCCTACCACAGAGTCCTCATGCTGCTCTCCTTGCTAAATTAAACACATGCTCAGAAACATGGAGGCCATGATTGCATACCTGTGGCTCAGATGTCCAAGTGTAGCCCAATCAAACGGTCTCACAGATTTCACTATAACATCTTAAAGTATTAATAATACAAAACTTAGCATGACTGAAGATAGAAAAATGCTTACAAGGTGCTCCTATTTTTAAAACCAAACAAAGAACTATCTTAGACAATTTATGGATACCCAGTCAAATGGAATCTTTATCCTCCAACTATCATGGTGAAGCAGGTTTTAACAGTAGCCATCACTTGACATGTACAACACAGCTCATGATGGTTTCCTCCACAGATCCATTCGTGGTGGTTTTGGTAGGAGGTTGACCTAATCAAGAGGAATGCCAACTGGTCCGGCTGTTTATTTGCAAAATAGGTACTTTATCATTATCTTTTTACAATAGAGCTATCAGGATTTTAGATTTTATAGGGTCATGGAAACAAATGACACGCCTTAAGTACAATGATCCCTGGGTTTATCTGGTAACCAGGTATGGCAGATCTTCACCTAACAATAACGGCAAAAGATCTGCCCTCCATGAATCACTGTGATCTTCATGTGATGTTACACAGCAGCAAAAACAAATAAATAAAGACAAAATAAAGCACATTTCCAAAGAAAATGAACTACCTAGCTAGGTATAAGATTTTCCATCATTCCAGAATCCCCCTGCTCACAGTCATTTGCATTTTTGATATAAAAAAGTGATTTTTAAAAAAGTGCCCTTTGGCTTCTCCTAAACGCCCACATAACTTAATTATCACAATCACCTTTCATGTCACTTCATGTTTATGTCTAGTCCACACTTTTCTTCACGCCAGCAATGATGGCTGCTATGTCTGGAGCACTGTTAGAGAACATGAGTTGTAGATTTACTGCTTAATCCATCACAGCGTTTCACTTTTTTTATATTTTTAGAAATCCTGGATTATTTATAAAACAGTCTTTGATGGAAGACATTTTATAAACAAATTTTGAGGCTGTGTGCGTCAATATGCAAATCAGAATATGTATATATTGCATATATTACATCTGAAATAATTTGTCATCTGTGCCCATCTCACATTAGGGTTGTGCCCTTTATCACGCTCAACACGTTATCAACATGATGGACATAGACTAATAAAGTCTGTCTATTAAATCATGTTTCCATTTCTTAAACAAAGCAGTGAGATGATAACAATCTCTTACCATGAATGATTAAACTTCTCCAAACACGCAAAACAAATGCCAGCACTCTTTGCTGTTTAGTTTGTTGTCAGTCACCATTTAATTCCCTTGTGTTTCCCCTCATGTGCTGAAATCATGAGAAGTTTTACATTTGAGCAACGCATTCATTTGAAATTTTAAGAAATTTTTACACCACAGCAAAAAGAGCCACAAGAAAGTTTGCACTGACATTCTGCAGCAAGATACGAGTATAGAGGAGTTTGCCTTACCACTCGCTCATATATACCGTGTTTCCCCAAAAATAAGACACTGTCTTATATTTTTTTTGGCTCCCAAAAATACACTAGGTCTTATTTTCAGGGGATGTCTTAT